>NW_026290995.1:0-122500 GCF_023373465.1 Oncorhynchus keta
ATGGTTCAGACATCAGGCTGTTGAAGGCTAGGATCCACCATGGTTCAGACATCAGGCTGTTGAAGGCTAGGATCCACCATGGTTCAGACATCATGCTGTTGAAGGCTAGGATCCACCATGGTTCAGACATCAGGCTGTTGAAGGCTAGGATCCACCATGGTTCAGACATCAGGCTGTTGAAGGCTAGGATCCACCATGGTTCAGACATCAGGCTGTTGAAGGCTAGGATCCACCATGGTTCAGACATCAGGCTGTTGAAGGCTAGGATCCACCATGGTTCAGACATCAGGCTGTTGAAGGCTAGGATCCACCATGGTTCTGACATCAGGCTGTTGAAGGCTAGGATCCACCATGGTTCAGACATCAGGCTGTTGAAGGCTAGGATCCACCATGGTTCACATCACCAGGCTGTTGAAGGCTAGGATCCACCATGGTTCAGATATCAGGCTGTTGAAGGCTAGGATCCACCATGGTTCAGACATCAGGCTGTTGAAGGCTAGGATCCACCATGGTTCAGACATCAGGCTGTTGAAGGCTAGGATCCACCATGGTTCAGACATCAGGCTGTTGAAGATCCACCATGGTTCAGACATCATGCTGTTGAAGGCTAGGATCCACCATGGTTCAGACATCATGCTGTTGAAGGCTAGGATCCACCATGGTTCAGACATCATGCTGTTGAAGGCTAGGATCCACCATGGTTCAGACATCAGGCTGTTGAAGGCCAGGGATCCACCATGGTTCAGACATCAGGCTGTTGAAGGGATCCACCATGGTTCAGACATCAGGCTGTTGAAGGCTAGGATCCACCATGGTTCAGACATCAGGCTGTTGAAGGCTAGGATCCACCATGGTTCAGACATCAGGCTGTTGAAGGCTAGGATCCACCATGGTTCAGACATCAGGCTGTTGAAGGCTAGGATCCACCATGGTTCAGACATCACTCAGGCTGTTGAAGGCTAGGATGCACCATGGTTCAGACATCAGGCTGTTGAAGGCTAGGATCCACCATGGTTCAGACATCAGGCTGTTGAAGGCTAGGATCCACCATGGTTCAGACATCACTCAGGCTGTTGAAGGCTAGGATGCACCATGGTTCAGACATCAGGCTGTTGAAGGCTAGGATCCACCATGGTTCAGACATCAGGCTGTTGAAGGCTAGGATCCACCATGGTTCAGACATCAGGCTGTTGAAGGCTAGGATCCACCATGGTTCAGACATCAGGCTGTTGAAGGCTAGGATCCACCATGGTTCAGACATCAGGCTGTTGAAGGCTAGGATCCACCATGGTTCAGACATCAGGCTGTTGAAGGCTAGGATCCACCATGGTTCAGACATCAGGCTGTTGAAGGCTAGGATCCACCATGGTTCAGACATCAGGCTGTTGAAGGCTAGGATCCACCATGGTTCAGACATCAGGCTGTTGAAGGCTAGGATCCACCATGGTTCAGACATCAGGCTGTTCAGACATCAGGCTAGGATCCACCATGGTTCAGACATCAGGCTGTTGAAGGCTAGGATCCACCATGGTTCAGACATCAGGCTGTTGAAGGGCTGTTCAGACCTCAGGCTGTTAGGATCCACCATGGTTCAGACATCAGGCTGTTGAAGGCTAGGATCCACCATGGTTCAGACATCAGGCTGTTGAAGGCTAGGATCCACCATGGTTCAGACATCAGGCATGGTTCAGAAGGCTAGGATCCACCATGGTTCAGACATCAGGCTGTTGAAGGCTAGGATCCACCATGGTTGGCTGTTGAAGGCTAGGATCCACCATGGTTCAGACACATCAGGCTGTTGAAGGCTAGGATCACCATGGGCTGTTGAAGGCTAGGATCCACCATGGTTCAGACATCAGGCTGAAGGCTAGGATCCACCATGGTTGACAGGCTGAAGGCTAGATCCACCATGGTTCAGACATCAGGCTGTTGAAGGCTAGGGATCCACCATGGTTCAGACATCAGGCTGTTGAAGGCTAGGATCCACCATGGTTCAGAACATCATCAGGCTAGGATCCACCATGGTTCAGACATCAGGCTGTTGAAGGCTAGGATCCACCATGGTTCAGACATCAGGCTGTTGAAGGCTAGGATCCACCATGGTTCAGACATCAGGCTGTTGAAGGCTAGGATCCACCATGGTTCAGACATCAGGCTGTTGAAGGCTAGGATCCACCATGGTTCAGACATCAGGCTGTTGAAGGCTAGGATCCACCATGGTTCAGACATCATGCTGTTGAAGGCTAGGATCCACCATGGTTCAGACATCAGGCTGTTGAAGGCTAGGATCCACAGACATGGCTTCTGATCCACCATGGTTCATCAGGCTGTTGAAGGCTAGGATCCACCATGGTTCAGACATCAGGCTGTTGAAGGCTAGGATCCACCATGGTTCAGACATCAGGCTGTTGAAGGCTAGGATCCACCACCATCAGGCTGTTCAGACATCACTCAGGCTTTTGAAGGTTAGGATCCACCATGGTTCAGACATCAGGCTGTTGAAGGCTAGGATCCACCATGGTTCAGACATCAGGCTGTTGAAGGCTAGGATCCACCATGGTTCAGACATCAGGCTGTTGAAGGCTAGGATCCACCATGGTTCAGACATCAGGCTGTTGAAGGCTAGGATCCACCATGGTTCAGACATCAGGCTGTTGAAGGCTAGGATCCACCATGGTTCAGACATCAGGCTGTTGAAGGCTAGGATCCACCATGGTTCAGACATCAGGCTGTTGAAGGCTAGGGTCCACCATGGTTCAGACATCAGGCTGTTGAAGGCTAGGATCCACCATGGTTCAGACATCAGGCTGTTGAAGGCTAGGATGCATGGTTCAGACATCAGGCTTGAAGGCAGATCCACCATGGTTCAGACATCAGGCTGTTGAAGGCTAGGATCCCACAGACATGGTTGAAGGCTAGACATGGTTCAGACATCAGGCTGTTGAAGGCTAGGATCCACCATGGTTCAGACATCAGGACATCACCAGGCTGTTGAAGGCTAGTTCAGACATCAGGCACTAGGATCCACCATGGTTCAGACATCAGGCTGTTGAAGGCTAGGATCCACCATGGTTCAGACATCAGGCTGTTGAAGGCTTCACCATAGCAGACATCAGGCTGATGAGGCTGTCATGGTTCAGACATCAGTGGTGATCCACCATGATGACATCAGGCTGGAAAGTGGTGATCAGGCTGTTGAAGGCTGATCCACCATGGTTCAGACATCAGGCTGTTGAAGGCTAGATCCACCATGGTTCAGACATCAGGCTGTTGAAAGATCCACCATGGTTCAGACATCATGGTTGAAGGCTAGATCCACATGGTTCAGATGACATCAGGCTGATGATGTCATTGACATCAGTGGCTAGGATCCACCATGGATGTCATGGAAAGTGGTTCAGACATCATCAGATGATGTCATTGAAAGTAGCTAGGATAGATGTCATGGAAAGTGAAGTGATAGATGATCAGACATCAGGCTGGAAAGTGGCAGACATCAGATGATGTCATGGAAAGTGAAGGCTAGGGATAGATGATGACATCATGGAAAGGTCCACCATGGTTCAGACATAGATGATGTCATGGAAAGTGGCGATAGATGATGTCATGGAAAGTATGGCAGACATAGATGATGTCATGTAAAGTGAAGCGATAGATGATGTCATGGAAAGTGGCGATAGATGATGTCATGGAAAGTGGGTGATAGATGATGGCGATAGATGATGTCATGGAAAGTGGCGATAGATGATGTCATGTAAAGTAGCGATAGATGATGTCATGTAAAGTAGCGATAGATGATGTCATGTAAAGTAGCGATAGATGATGTCATGTAAAGATGATGTCATGGAAATGGCGATAGATGATGTCATGTAAAGTAGCGATAGATGATGTCATGTAAAGTAGCGATAGATGATGTCATGGAAAGTAGCGATAGATGATGTCATGGAAAGTAGCGATAGATGATGTCATGGAAAGTGGCGATAGATGATGTCATGGAAAGTAGCGATAGATGATGTCATGTAAAGTAGCGATAGATGATGTCATGTAAAGTAGCGATAGATGATGTCATGTAAAGTAGCGATAGATGATGTCATGTAAAGTAGCGATAGATGATGTCATGTAAAGTAGCGATAGATGATGTCATGTAAAGTAGCGATAGATGATGTCATGTAAAGTAGCGATAGATGATGTCATGTAAAGTAGCGATAGATGATGTCATGTAAAGTAGCGATAGATGATGTCATGTAAAGTAGCGATAGATGATGTCATGGAAAGTAGTGATAGATGATGTCGTCATGTAAAGTAGCGATAGATGATGTCATGGAAAGTAGTGATAGATGATGTCATCATGGAAAGTAGTGATAGATGATGTCATGTAAAGTAGCGATAGATGATGTCATGTAAAGTAGCGATAGATGATGTCATGTAAAGTAGCGATAGATGATGTCATGGAAAGTAGAGATAGATGATGTCATGTAAAGTAGCGATAGATGATGTCATGGAAAGTAGAGATAGATGATGTCATGTAAAGTAGCGATAGATGATGTCATGGAAAGTAGCGATAGATGATGTCATGTAAAGTAGCGATAGATGATGTCATGGAAAGTAGTGATAGATGATGTCATGTAAAGTAGCGATAGATGATGTCATGGAAAGTAGTGATAGATGATGGAAAGTAGTGATAGATGATGTCATGGAAAGTAGCGATAGATGTCATGTAAAGTAGCGATAGATGATGTCATGGAAAGTAGCGATAGATGATGTCATGGAAAGTAGCGATAGATGATGTCATGGAAAGTAGCGATAGATGATGTCATGTAAAGTAGCGATAGATGATGTCATGGAAAGTAGCGATAGATGATGTCATGGAAAGTAGCGATAGATGATGTCATGGAAAGTGGCGATAGATGATGTCATGGAAAGTAGCGATAGATGATGTCATGTAAAGTAGCGATAGATGATGTCATGGAAAGTAGTGATAGATGATGTCGTCATGGAAAGTAGCGATAGATGATGTCATGGAAAGTAGCGATAGATGATGTCATGTAAAGTAGCGATAGATGATGTCATGTAAAGTAGCGATAGATGATGTCATGTAAAGTAGCGATAGATGATGTCATGGAAAGTAGCGATAGATGATGTCATGGAAAGTAGCGATAGATGATGTCATGGAAAGTAGCGATAGATGATGTCATGGAAAGTAGCGATAGATGATGTCATGGAAAGTAGCGATAGATGATGTCATGTAAAGTAGCGATAGATGATGTCATGTAAAGTAGCGATAGATGATGTCATGGAAAGTAGCGATAGATGATGTCATGGAAAGTGGCGATAGATGATGTCATGGAAAGTGGCGATAGATGATGTCATGGAAAGTGGCGATAGATGATGTCATGGAAAGTGGCGATAGATGATGTCATGGAAAGTGGCGATAGATGATGTCATGGAAAGTGGCGATAGATGATGTCATGGAAAGTGGCGATAGATGATGTCATGGAAAGTGGCGATAGATGATGTCATGTAAAGTAGCGATAGATGATGTCATGTAAAGTAGCGATAGATGATGTCATGGAAAGTAGCGATAGATGATGTCATGGAAAGTAGCGATAGATGATGTCATGGAAAGTAGCGATAGATGATGTCATGGAAAGTAGCGATAGATGATGTCATGGAAAGTAGCGATAGATGATGTCATGGAAAGTAGTGATAGATGATGTCATGTAAAGTAGCGATAGATGATGTCATGTAAAGTAGCGATAGATGATGTCATGTAAAGTAGCGATAGATGATGTCATGGAAAGTAGTGATAGATGATGTCATCATGGAAAGTAGCGATAGATGTCATGTAAAGTAGTGATGGGCCTCAGGATCTCGCCACAGTATCCCTGTGCATCCAAATTGCCATCAATAAAATGCAATTGTGTTCGTTGTCCGTAGCTTATGCCTGCCCACATCATAACCCCACTGCCACCATGGGGCACTGTGTTCACAACGTTGACATCAGCAAACCGCTCGCCCACACATCTGCCCGGCACAGCTGAAAACGGGATTCATCCATGAAGAGCTTCTCCAGCTTTTACCCACAAAACAGTTGGTTACGGCGCCAGACTGCAGTCAGTTCAAGACCCTGGTGAGGGAAGACGAGCATCACACGAGCTTCTCTGAGATGGTTTCTGACAGTTTGTGCAGAAATCCTTCGGTTCTGCGAACCCACAGTTTCACCAGTTGTCCGGGTAGCTGGTCTCAGACGATCTCGGAGGTGAAGATGCCGGATGTGGACGTCCTGGGCTGGCGTGATCTGTGGTTGTGACGCCAAATTCTCTAAAATGACATTGGAGGCGGCTTATAGTAGAGAAATTAACATTCAATTCTCTGGAAACAACTCTGGAGAACATTCCCGCAGTCAGCATGCCAATTGCAACGCTCCCTCAACTTGAGACATCTGTGGCATTATATTTTGTGACAAAACTGCACATTTTAGTGGCCTTTTATTGTCCCCAAGCACAAGGTGCACCTGTGTAATGAGTATGCTGTTTAATCAGCTTCTTGATATGCCACACCGGTGGATGGATTATCTTGGCAAAGGAGAAATTCTCTCAAACAGGGATGTAAACAAAATTTGTGCACAACATTTGAGAGAAATAAGCTTTTTTTTGCATCTGGAACATTTC
Source organism: Oncorhynchus keta (assembly GCF_023373465.1). Classification (NCBI taxonomy): domain Eukaryota; kingdom Metazoa; phylum Chordata; class Actinopteri; order Salmoniformes; family Salmonidae; genus Oncorhynchus; species Oncorhynchus keta. The sequence continues at coordinate 6,672 of NW_026290995.1, forward strand.
TGCGATCTCTTTTTATTTCAGCGCACGAAACATGGGACCAACACTTCACATGTTGCTGAAACATGGGACCAACACTTCACATGTTGCTGAAACACAGGACCAACACTTCACATGTTGCTGAAACACAGGACCGACACTTCACACGTTGCTGAAACACGGGACCGACACTTCACATGTTGCTGAAACACGGGACCGACACTTCACATGTTGCTGAAACACAGGACCGACACTTCACATGTTGCTGAAACACAGGACCGACACTTCACACGTTGCTGAAACACAGGACCGACACTTCACATGTTGCTGAAACACAGGACCAACACTTCACACGTTGTTGAAACACAGGACCAACACTTCACACGTTGCTGAAACACAGGACCAACACTTCACACGTTGCTGAAACACGGACCAACACTTCACACGTTGCTGAAACACCGGACCGACACTTTACACGTTGCTGAAACACGGACCGACACTTCACACGTTGCTGAAACACGGGACCGACACTTCACACGTTGCTGAAACACGGGACCGACACTTCACATGTTGCTGAAACACGGGACCGACACTTCACATGTTGCTGAAACACAGGACCGACACTTCACACGTTGCTGAAACACGGGACCGACACTTCACATGTTGCTGAAACACGGGACCGACACTTCACATGTTGCTGAAACACAGGACCGACACTTCACACGTTGCTGAAACACAGGACCGACACTTCACACGTTGCTGAAACACAGGACCGACACTTCACACGTTGCTGAAACACGGGACCGACACTTCACACGTTGCTGAAACACGGGACCGACACTTCACACGTTGCTGAAACACGGGACCGACACTTCACACGTTGCTGAAACACGGGACCGACACTTTACACGTTGCTGAAACACCGGACCGACACTTTACACGTTGCTGAAACACCGGACCGACACTTCACACGTTGCTGAAACACGGGACCGACACTTCACGTTGCTGAAACACAGGACCGACACTTCACGTTGCTGAAACACCGGACCGACACTTTACACGTTGCTGAAACACCGGACCGACACTTCACACGTTGCTGAAACACCGGACCGACACTTCACACGTTGCTGAAACACAGGACCGACACTTCACATGTTGCTGAAACACAGGACCGACACTTCACATGTTGCTGAAACACAGGACCGACACTTCACATGTTGCTGAAACACAGGACCGACACTTCACATGTTGCTGAAACACAGGACCGACACTTCACATGTTGCTGAAACACGGACCGACACTTCACGTTGCTGAAACACGGGACCGACACTTCACACGTTGCTGAAACACCGGACCGACACTTTACACGTTGCTGAAACACCGGACCGACACTTTACACGTTGCTGAAACACGGGACCGACACTTCACGTTGCTGAAACACAGGACCGACACTTCACATGTTGCTGAAACACAGGACCGACACTTCACATGTTGCTGAAACACAGGACCGACACTTCACATGTTGCTGAAACACAGGACCGACACTTCACATGTTGCTGAAACACAGGACCGACACTTCACGTTGCTGAAACACAGGACCGACACTTCACGTTGCTGAAACACAGGACCGACACTTCACGTTGCTGAAACACCGGACCGACACTTTACACGTTGCTGAAACACAGGACCGACACTTCACGTTGCTGAAACACAGGACCGACACTTCACGTTGCTGAAACACCGGACCGACACTTTACACGTTGCTGAAACACAGGACCGACACTTCACATGTTGCTGAAACACAGGACCGACACTTCACGTTGCTGAAACACAGGACCAACACTTCACATGTTGCTGAAACACAGGACCAACACTTCACATGTTGCTGAAACACAGGACCAACACTTCACATGTTGCTGAAACACAGGACCGACACTTCACATGTTGCTGAAACACAGGACCGACACTTCACGTTGCTGAAACACGGGACCGACACTTCACATGTTGCTGAAACACAGGACCGACACTTCACATGTTGCTGAAACACGGGACCGACACTTCACATGTTGCTGAAACACGGGACCGACACTTCACACGTTGCATTTTATATGTTTGTTCAGTGGAGTTGTGATGAGTACCGAGAGAGTGCGCATGTACCGAGAGAGTGCGCATGTACCGAGAGAGTGCGCATGTACCGAGAGAGTGCGCATGTACCGAGAGAGTGCGCATGTACCGAGAGAGTGCGCATGTACCGAGAGAGTGCGCATGTACCGAGAGAGTGCGCATGTACCGAGAGAGTGCGCATGTACCGAGAGAGTGCGTATGTACCAGAGAGTGCGCATACCGAGAGATGCAATGTACGAGAGAGTGCGCATGTACCGAGAGAGTGCGCATGTACCGAGAGAGTGCGCATGTACCGAGAGAGTGCGCATGTACCGAGAGAGTGCGCATGTACCGAGAGAGTGCGCATGTACCGAGAGAGTGCGCATGTACCGAGAGAGTGCGCATGTACCGAGAGAGTGCGCATGTACCGAGAGAGTGCGCATGTACCGAGAGAGTGCGCATGTACCGAGAGAGTGCGCATGTACCGAGAGAGTGAGCATGTACCGAGAGAGTGAGCATGTACCGAGAGAGTGAGCATGTACCGAGAGAGTGCGCATCTACTGAGATGCTCATTACCGAGAGAGTGCGCATGTACCGAGAGAGTGAGCATGTACCGAGAGAGTGCGCATGTACCGAGAGAGTGCTATGTAGATCTCCGAGAGAGTGCGCATGTACCGAGAGAGTGCGCATGTACCGAGAGAGTGAGCATGTACCGAGAGAGTGAGCATGTACCGAGAGAGTGCGCATGTACCGAGAGAGTGCGCATGTACCGAGAGAGTGAGCATGTACCGAGAGAGTGCGCATGTACCGAGAGAGTGAGCATGTACCGAGAGAGTGAGCATGTACCGAGAGAGTGAGCATGTACCGAGAGAGTGAGCATGTACCGAGAGAGTGAGCATGTACCGAGGATACGCTAGGAAGATTAGATTTTTCACACACCATTTTATTTTTAAAACATCATAGTACAAACATTTGAATAGATAATTTAATACAATCACTAAAGATTTCTATAAAAAAAATATATATAAATGGTAAAATAAGCATGCAGAGTATGGCTTAATTATGCCCTTGAATACAAAATGGTGCTTGTAGTATTGCCAAGACTGTTTTTAAAAATGTTCAGTATAATCTTCAAACCTACTGTAGATCTCCTTTTAGAGTCCCCACAGCAGGTCTACTGTAGATCTCCTTTTAGAGTCCCCACAGCAGGTCTACTGTAGATCTCCTTCTAGAGTCCCACAGCAGGTCTACTGTAGATCTCCTTTTAGAGTCCCACAGCAGGTCTACTGTAGATCTCCTTTTAGAGTCCCACAGCAGGTCTACTGTAGATCTCCTTTTAGAGTCCCACAGCAGGTCTACTGTAGATCTCCTTTTAGAGTCCCACAGCAGGTCTACTGTAGATCTCCTTTTAGAGTCCCACAGCAGGTCTACTGTAGATCTCCTTTTAGAGTCCCACAGCAGGTCTACTGTAGATCTCCTTCTAGAGTCCCCACAGCAGGTCTACTGTAGATCTCCTTTAGAGTCCCCACAGCAGGTCTACTGTAGATCTCCTTCTAGAGTCCCACAGCAGGTCTACTGTAGATCTCCTTTTAGAGTCCCACAGCAGGTCTACTGTAGATCTCCTTTTAGAGTCCCACAGCAGGTCTACTGTAGATCTCCTTTTAGAGTCCCACAGCAGGTCTACTGTAGATCTCCTTTTAGAGTCCCACAGCAGGTCTACTGTAGATCTCCTTTTAGAGTCCCACAGCAGGTCTACTGTAGATCTCCTTTTAGAGTCCCACAGCAGGTCTCCTGTAGATCTCCTTTTAGAGTCCCACAGCAGGTCTCCTGTAGATCTCCTTTTAGAGTCCCACAGCAGGTCTACTGTAGATCTCCTTTTAGAGTCCCACAGCAGGTCTACTGTAGATCTCCTTTTAGAGTCCCACAGCAGGTCTACTGTAGATCTCCTTTTAGAGTCCCACAGCAGGTCTACTGTAGATCTCCTTTTAGAGTCCCACAGCAGGTCTCCTGTAGATCTCCTTTTAGAGTCCCACAGCAGGTCTACTGTAGATCTTCTTTTAGAGTCCCCACAGCAGGTCTACTGTAGATCTCCTTCTAGAGTCCCCACAGCAGGTCTACTGTAGATCTCATTCTAGAGTCCCACAGCAGGTCTACTGTAGATCTCCTTTTAGAGTCCCACAGCAGGTCTACTGTAGATCTCCTTTTAGAGTCCCAGAGCAGGTCTACTGTAGATCTCCTTTTAGAGTCCCACAGCAGGTCTACTGTAGAGCTCCTTTTAGAGTCCCACAGCAGGTCGACTGTCTTTGTAAAACTAGTTGGGAGGATAGGGTCTGAAAAAGATACATTTTCCTGAGAACGCGCCATTGAGTCGGCCGAGTAGGAGAACATATATCAAAGTCCAACGACACATTCAGAAAGTAAGACGTAGATATAGTTACATATTAAAACACAAGATACATCCATTCTGAATGCACACCCAATTGGTATAAAACAAAAACACACAAACCACGAAAAACGTCTTGGAAAAATGGCTCCCCCAAGGCAACCACAGTTTCACTGAGAATAGAGAGTAGCTATTATATATATATATATATGGGGGTAGTGCTGCTCAGTGCTCCCACACCCAACAAACATCCTAACCCCCAGGCACACGTAGAAAAACAGACCTTTGGGAAAGTGAGGAGCTGGAGTTGAGCATGGCGTCGTTTCAGGTAGAGAGATGCCACAAAGATTTCCATCCTGAATTAGCTCAAGGCACTGATATCCTGGTAGAAATAACATTATTTAGGCCCAACACCAGACACAGTAAATACAATTGCTAGCTGTTAGCAAAGCAGTGGAGTGACAGGTCGTGCCACTAAAAGCTAGGAATTAAAATTGTACTGGGCAAGCCTGGTTGAGCCAGACCTGGGTTCAAATACTATTTGCAAATCTTTCAAATACTTCAAGCGTTTGCTTAAGCCTGCCTGGGGTGCCAGGTTTGTACTTTTGGGACTTTTCTATTGAAACAGGCAAGCTCAAATCAAGCACAGCTAAAGTACTGAAAATTATTTTAAAATAGTATTTGAACACAGGTTTGGGTCTGAACATGTGAGCTCTTGAAGATCCTCTTGAGAGAAGAGCATATTAGCACCCCCCCCCCCAAAAAAAACCTTACAGATACTCAGGAAAAACAGACTTTACCACTCGCCATCAAACCAACTCAGCCGTCCAACCAAAACCGCCAGTAATACAGGTACCTTCCCCAGCCCCCATTAACACTAAGGGGCCAGTCAGTAATAAAGGTACCTTCCCCATTAACACTAAGGGGCCAGTCAGTAATACAGGTACCTTCCCCAGCCCTCATTAACACTAAGGGGCCAGTCAGTAATAAAGGTACCTTCTCCAGCCCTCATTAACACTAAGGGGCCAGTCAGTAATAAAGGTACCTTCCCCAGCCCCCATTAACACTAAGGGGCCAGTCAGTAATACAGGTACCTTCCCCATTAACACTAAGGGGCCAGTCAGTAATACAGGTACCTTCCCCAGCCCTCATTAACACTAAGGGGCCAGTCAGTAATACAGGTACCTTCCCCAGCCCTCATTAACACTAAGGGGCCAGTCAGTAATAAAGGTACCTTCTCCAGCCCTCATTAACACTAAGGGGCCAGTCAGTAATACAGGTACCTTCCCCAGCCCTCATTAACACTAAGGGGCCAGTCAGTAATAAAGGTACCTGCCCCAGCCCTCATTAACAATAAGGGGCCAGTCAGTAATACAGATACCTTCCTCATTAACACTAAGGGACCAGTCAGTAATACAGGTACCTTCCCCAGCCCTCATTAACACTAAGGGACCAGTCAGTAATACAGGTACCTTCCCCAGCCCTCATTAACACTAAGGGGCCAGTCAGTAATACAGGTACCTTCCCCAGCCCTCATTAACACTAAGGGGCCAGTCAGTAATACAGGTTCCCCCCCCAGCCCTCATTAACACTAAGGGGCCAGTCAGTAATACAGGTACCTTCCCCAGCCCTCATTAACACTAAGGGGCCAGTCAGTAATACAGGTACCTTCCCCAGCCCTCATTAACACTAAGGGGCCAGTCAGTAATACAGGTACCTTCCCAGCCCTCATTAACACTAAGGGGCCAGTCAGTAATACAGGTACCTTCCCCAGCCCTCATTAACACTAAGGGGCCAGTCAGTAATACAGGTACCTTCCCCAGCCCTCATTAACACTAAGGGGCCAGTCAGTAATACAGGTACCTTCCCCAGCCCTCATTAACACTAAGGGGCCAGTCAGTAATAAAGGTACCTTCTCCAGCCCTCATTAACACTAAGGGGCCAGTCAGTAATAAAGGTACCTTCCCCAGCCCCCATTAACACTAAGGGGCCAGTCAGTAATACAGGTACCTTCCCCAGCCCTCATTAACACTAAGGGGCCAGTCAGTAATACAGGTACCTTCCCCATTAACACTAAGGGGCCAGTCAGTAATACAGGTACCTTCCCCAGCCCTCATTAACACTAAGGGGCCAGTCAGTAATACAGGTACCTTCCCCAGCCCTCATTAACAATAAGGGGCCAGTCAGGGGCCAGTCAGTAATACAGGTACCTTCCCCAGCCCTCATTAACACTAAGGGACCAGTCAGTAATACAGGTACCTTCCCAACACAATAAGGGGCCAGTCAGTAATACAGATACCTTCCTCATTAACACTAAGGGACCAGTCAGTAATACAGGTACCTTCCCCAGCCCTCATTAACACTAAGGGACCAGTCAGTAATACAGGTACCTTCCCCAGCCCTCATTAACACTAAGGGGCCAGTCAGTAATACAGGTACCTTCCTCAGCCCTCATTAACACTAAGGGGCCAGTCAGTAATACAGGTACCTTCCCCAGCCCTCATTAACACTAAGGGGCCAGTCAGTAATACAGGTACCTTCCCCAGCCCTCATTAACACTAAGGGGCCAGTCAGTAATACAGGTACCTTCCCCAGCCCTCATTAACACTAAGGGGCCAGTCAGTAATACAGGTACCTTCCCCAGCCCTCATTAACACTAAGGGGCCAGTCAGTAATACAGGTACCTTCCCCAGCCCTCATTAACACTAAGGGGCCAGTCAGTAATACAGGTACCTTCCCCAGCCCTCATTAACACTAAGGGGCCAGTCAGTACTACAGGTACCTTCCCCAGCCCCCATTAACACTAAAGGGACAGCTGTTTTTAAACTGTAACAATTAGCACGTCGGGTACACACTCCGCAGCTGAACCATGTAGTGGGTGACAATCAAACCAACTGACATAACGGCTAGTTAACGTCTACGTTAGTGGCAGGGGCCAGACACTAGAATTATCATTCAAAACAAGAGTAAGTTTAAAAATCAGGCTAATTGTTCTGAACCATCTCCATTAACATAATATTGTCGTTGAGTATGACAGGCCACCGCGGGTGGAACGAGGCGAGTCGGTGTGTGAACGGGGGGGTTTACAGTAGGCTAAGTGCTGATTATGAAACAGACTTTCAGCAATGGTTTGACTACAGGGTGACAAGTGGAGCTGTGGTTGAGGGATGTTTGGTGGCCTGCAGGAGGCTGTGGAGCTGTGGTTGAGGGATGTTTGGTGGCCTGTAGGATGCTGTGGGTAAGGGATGTTTGCTGGCCTGTAGGATGCTGTGGGTAAGGGATGTTTGGTGGCCTGTAGGATGCTGTGGTTGAGGGATGTTTGCTGGCCTGTAGGATGCTGTGGGTAAGGGATGTTTGGTGGCCTGTAGGATGCTGTGGGTAAGGGATGTTTGGTGGCCTGCAGGAGGCTGTGGTTGAGGGATGTTTGGTGGCCTGTAGGAGGCTGTGGTTGAGGGATGTTTGGTGGCCTACAGGAGGCTGTGGTTGAGGGATGTTTGGTGGCCTGTAGGATGCTGTGGTTGAGGGATGTTTGGTGGCCTGTAGGATGCTGTGGGTAAGGGATGTTTGGTGGCCTGCAGGAGGCTGTGGTTGAGGGATGTTTGGTGGCCTGTAGGATGCTGTGGTTGAAGGATGTTTGGTGGCCTGTAGGATGCTGTGGTTGAGGGATGTTTGGTGGCCTGTAGGATGCTGTGGTTGAGGGATGTTTGGTGGCCTGTAGGATGCTGTGGTTGAGGGATGTTTGGTGGCCTGTAGGATGCTGTGGTTGAGAGATGTTTGGTGGCCTGCAGGAGGCTGTGGTTGAGGGATGTTTGGTGGCCTGTAGGATGCTGTGGTTGAGGGATGTTTGGTGGCCTGCAGGAGGCTGTGGAGCTGTGGTTGAGGGATGTTTGGTGGCCTGCAGGAGGCTGTGGTTGAGGGATGTTTGGTGGCCTGCAGGAGGCTGTGGAGCTGTGGTTGAGGGATGTTTGGTGGCCTGTAGGATGCTGTGGTTGAGGGATGTTTGGTGGCCTGTAGGAGGCTGTGGTTGAGGGATGTTTGCTGGCCTGTAGGAGGCTGTGGTTGAGGGATGTTTGGTGGCCTGTAGGAGGCTGTGGTTCAGGGATGTTTGGTGGCCTGTAGGAGGCTGTGGTTGAGGGATGTTTGCTGGCCTGTAGGAGGCTGTGGTTGAGGGATGTTTGGTGGCCTGTAGGAGGCTGTGGTTCAGGGATGTTTGCTGGCCTGTAGGAGGCTGTGGTTGAGGGATGTTTGGTGGCCTGTAGGATGCTGTGGGTAAGGGATGTTTGGTGGCCTGCAGGATGCTGTGGTTAAGGGATGTTTGGTGGCCTGTAGGATGCTGTGGGTAAGGGATGTTTGGTGGCCTGCAGGATGCTGTGGGTAAGGGATGTTTGGTGGCCTGCAGGATGCTGTGGTTGAGGGATGTTTGGTGGCCTGCAGGAGGCTGTGTAGCTGTGGTTGAGGGATGTTTGGTGGCCTGTAGGAGGCTGTGTAGCTGTGGTTGAGGGATGTTTGGTGGCCTGCAGGAGGCTGTGGTTGAGGGATGTTTGGTGGCCTGTAGGAGGCTGTGGTTCAGGGATGTTTGGTGGCCTGTAGGATGCTGTGGGTAAGGGATGTTTGGTGGCCTGTAGGAGGCTGTGGTTGAGGGATGTTTGGTGGCCTGTAGGATGCTGTGGGTAAGGGATGTTTGGTGGCCTGTAGGAGGCTGTGGTTGAGGGATGTTTGGTGGCCTGTAGGAGGCTGTGGTTCAGGGATGTTTGGTGGCCTGTAGGAGGCTGTGGTTGAGGGATGTTTGGTGGCCTGTAGGAGGCTGTGGTTGAGGGATGTTTGGTGGCCTGTAGGATGCTGTGGTTGAGGGATGTTTGGTGGCCTGCAGGATGCTGTGGTTCAGGGATGTTTGGTGGCCTGTAGGATGCTGTGGTTGAGGGATGTTTGGTGGCCTGTAGGAGGCTGTGGTTGAGGGATGTTTGGTGGTCTGTAGGAGGCTGTGGTTCAGGGATGTTTGGTGGCCTGTAGGATGCTGTGGTTCAGGGATGTTTGGTGGCCTGTAGGAGGCTGTGGTTGAGGGATGTTTGGTGGCCTGTAGGAGGCTGTGGTTGAGGGATGTTTGGTGGCCTGTAGGATGCTGTGGTTGAGGGATGTTTGGTGGCCTGCAGGATGCTGTGGGTAAGAGATGTTTGGTGGCCTGTAGGATGCTGTGGGTAAGGGATGTTTGGTGGCCTGTAGGATGCTGTGGGTAAGGGATGTTTGGTGGTCTGTAGGAGGCTGTGGTTGAGGGATGTTTGGTGGCCTGTAGGATGCTGTGGTTGAGGGATGTTTGGTGGCCTGTAGGATGCTGTGGTTGAGGGATGTTTGGTGGCCTGTAGGATGCTGTGGTTGAGGGATGTTTGGTGGCCTGTAGGAGGCTGTGGTTCAGGGATGTTTGGTGGCCTGTAGGATGCTGTGGTTGAGGGATGTTTGGTGGCCTGTAGGATGCTGTGGTTGAGGGATGTTTGGTGGCCTGTAGGATGCTGTGGTTGAGGGATGTTTGGTGGCCTGTAGGAGGCTGTGGTTCAGGGATGTTTGGTGGCCTGTAGGATGCTGTGGTTGAGGGATGTTTGGTGGCCTGTAGGAGGCTGTGGGTAAGGGATGTTTGGTGGCCTGTAGGATGCTGTGGGTAAGGGATGTTTGGTGGCCTGTAGGATGCTGTGGGTAAGGGATGTTTGGTGGCCTGTAGGAGGCTGTGGTTGAGGGATGTTTGGTGGCCTGTAGGAGGCTGTGGTTGAGGGATGTTTGCTGGCCTGTAGGAGGCTGTGGTTGAGGGATGTTTGGTGGCCTGTAGGAGGCTGTGGTTGAGGGATGTTTGGTGGCCTGTAGGATGCTGTGGGTAAGGGATGTTTGGTGGCCTGTAGGATGCTGTGGGTAAGGGATGTTTGGTGGCCTGTAGGATGCTGTGGTTGAGGGATGTTTGGTGGCCTGCAGGAGGCTGTGGTTGAGGGATGTTTGGTGGCCTGTAGGATGCTGTGGGTAAGGGATGTTTGGTGGCCTGCAGGAGGCTGTGGTTGAGGGATGTTTGGTGGCCTGTAGGATGCTGTGGTTGAGGGATGTTTGGTGGCCTGTAGGATGCTGTGGTTGAGGGATGTTTGGTGGCCTGCAGGATGCTGTGGTTGAGGGATGTTTGGTGGCCTGTAGGATGCTGTGGTTGAGGGATGTTTGGTGGCCTGTAGGATGCTGTGGTTGAGGGATGTTTGGTGGCCTGTAGGATGCTGTGGTTGAGGGATGTTTGGTGGCCTGTAGGAGGCTGTGGTTCAGGGATGTTTGGTGGCCTGTAGGATGCTGTGGTTGAGGGATGTTTGGTGGCCTGTAGGAGGCTGTGGGTAAGGGATGTTTGGTGGCCTGTAGGATGCTGTGGGTAAGGGATGTTTGGTGGCCTGTAGGATGCTGTGGGTAAGGGATGTTTGGTGGCCTGTAGGAGGCTGTGGTTCAGGGATGTTTGGTGGCCTGTAGGAGGCTGTGGGTAAGGGATGTTTGGTGGCCTGTAGGATGCTGTGGGTAAGGGATGTTTGGTGGCCTGTAGGAGGCTGTGGTTGAGGGATGTTTGGTGGTCTGCAGGAGGCTGTGGTTGAGGGATGTTTGGTGGCCTGTAGGAGGCTGTGGTTGAGGGATGTTTGGTGGTCTGCAGGAGGCTGTGGTTGAGGGATGTTTGGTGGCCTGTAGGAGGCTGTGGTTGAGGGATGTTTGGTGGCCTGCAGGAGGCTGTGGGTAAGGGATGTTTGGTGGCCTGTAGGATGCTGTGGTTGAGGGATGTTTGGTGGCCTGTAGGAGGCTGTGGGTAAGGGATGTTTGGTGGCCTGCAGGAGGCTGTGGAGCTGTGGTTGAGGGATGTTTGGTGGCCTGCAGGAGGCTGTGGTTGAGGGATGTTTGGTGGTCTGCAGGAGGCTGTGGAGCTGTGGTTGAGGGATGTTTGGTGGCCTGTAGGAGGCTGTGGTTGAGGGATGTTTGGTGGCCTGTAGGATGCTGTGGGTAAGGGATGTTTGGTGGTCTGTAGGATGCTGTGGTTGAGGGATGTTTGGTGGTCTGCAGGATGCTGTGGTTGAGGGATGTTTGGTGGCCTGTAGGAGGCTGTGGTTGAGGGATGTTTGGTGGCCTGCAGGAGGCTGTGGTTGAGGGATGTTTGGTGGTCTGCAGGATGCTGTGGTTGAGGGATGTTTGGTGGCCTGTAGGATGCTGTGGTTGAGGGATGTTTGGTGGTCTGTAGGAGGCTGTGGTTGAGGGATGTTTGGTGGCCTGCAGGAGGCTGTGGTTGAGGGATGTTTGGTGGCCTGCAGGAGGCTGTGGTTGAGGGATGTTTGGTGGCCTGTAGGATGCTGTGGTTGAGGGATGTTTGGTGGCCTGTAGGATGCTGTGGTTGAGAGATGTTTGGTGGCCTGCAGGAGGCCTGGGTTCAGGGATGTTTGGTGGCCTGCAGGAGGCCTGGGTTCAGGGATGTTTGGTGGTCTGCAGGAGGCTGTGGTTGAGGGATGTTTGGTGGTCTGCAGGAGGCTGTGGAGCTGTGGTTGAGGGATGTTTGGTGGCCTGCAGGAGGCTGTGGAGCTGTGGGTAAGGGATGTTTGGTGGCCTGCAGGAGGCTGTGGTTGAGGGATGTTTGGTGGCCTGTAGGATGCTGTGGTTGAAGGATGTTTGGTGGCCTGTAGGATGCTGTGGTTGAGGGATGTTTGGTGGCCTGTAGGAGGCTGTGGTTGAGGGATGTTTGGTGGCCTGTAGGATGCTGTGGTTGAGGGATGTTTGGTGGCCTGTAGGAGGCTGTGGTTGAGGGATGTTTGGTGGCCTGCAGGAGGCTGTGGTTGAGAGATGTTTGGTGGCCTGTAGGATGCTGTGGTTGAGGGATGTTTGGTGGCCTGTAGGATGCTGTGGTTGAGGGATGTTTGGTGGCCTGCAGGAGGCTGTGGGTAAGGGATGTTTGGTGGCCTGTAGGATGCTGTGGTTGAGGGATGTTTGGTGGCCTGTAGGATGCTGTGGTTGAGGGATGTTTGGTGGCCTGTAGGATGCTGTGGGTAAGGGATGTTTGGTGGCCTGTAGGATGCTGTGGTTGAGGGATGTTTGGTGGCCTGCAGGATGCTGTGGGTAAGGGATGTTTGGTGGCCTGTAGGATGCTGTGGGTAAGGGATGTTTGGTGGCCTGTAGGATGCTGTGGGTAAGGGATGTTTGCTGGCCTGTAGGATGCTGTGGGTAAGGGATGTTTGGTGGCCTGCAGGATGCTGTGGTTGAGGGATGTTTGGTGGCCTGTAGGATGCTGTGGGTAAGGGATGTTTGCTGGCCTGTAGGAGGCTGTGGTTGAGGGATGTTTGGTGGCCTGTAGGATGCTGTGGGTAAGGGATGTTTGCTGGCCTGTAGGATGCTGTGGGTAAGGGATGTTTGCTGGCCTGCAGGAGGCTGTGGACCACAACTAAGTGATCCATGTGATAAAAAGGTACTCTAATACACAATTAAAAACAGCAGGTATATATTGTCATTGTTGTGTGTGAGCTAGTATAGAAGGAGGTCCCTGAAGCCGGACTACAGGCTCCTTCAGTTACCAACAATCCCTTTCACTCCTTCCGCCCTTCTGGTCTTAAGGGCCAAAAAAATCTAGTTTGGTAAATTAGTTTAAATATAGAGTCTGATTCAGCAGATACCTAACCTGGTAGTTTAGAAAACTGCACACACACACACACACTTAAAACCTGCAGACCGTGGAGAACAGGCTCGTTTCTCATACAGATCCACTGTCTGTGATGGATCCCAAAATGGCACCCTAGTCCATATACCAGCGCACTAAAAGTAGTGCCCTACATAGGGCGACACTAAAAGTAGTGTACTACATAGGGCGACACTAAAAGTAGTGTACTATATAGGGCGACACTAAAAGTAGTGTACTATATAGGGCGACACTAAAAGTAGTGTACTATATAGGGCGACATTAAAAGTAGTGTACTATATAGGGCGACACTAAAAGTAGTGTACTATATAGGGCGACATTAAAAGTAGTGTACTATTTAGGGCGACATTAAAAGTAGTGTACTATTTAGGGTGACACTAAAAGTAGTGTACTATATAGGGCGACATTAAAAGTAGTGTACTATTTAGGGTGACATTTGGGCCGTAACCAAGGGTAAAAAGAGTCATATGCTGAGTGTGATGCTTTGGATGGTGCTGGCGGAGATCCTGGCGTCCGTTTCCTCTCCGTTGATCCGGAAGATGACCTGTGTGTTGTGGGGGATGGTGCTGGTGGACGTCAGGGACTTCCCCAGCCAGCCTGGAGCTCCGCGTTTATACATCTTCACCGTCACCTACAGGGGAGGACAGAGGAGATGTGAGTAGTCACCGTTAGTTTAGGAGAGAAATATTGTTGTATTTTTTTTAAATTTACATACAAAACAGTGGTCCTCCACGTGTAAAGCTCCATCAAATTTCACAAACAAAAACATTTTTGTAAAAAAAAAAAAGAGAAAAAAAAAGAAAGTATTGTTTGTTTTAAAGTTATGGTGGTCAGTCTGGCTTGGAGGTGTCTCTGACAGTCTGTAACCTCTCTCTCAAGGGTCAGTGGGGACTGTGACCTCGGGTCTATACCTCTACAGACACCTCTGACCTCAAGCTATACTGACAAGCTGTCGCTTCCTGTCTGGGGGGGCGGCAGGAAGCAGAGAAAAGGAGGATGAAACAAAATCACTGGTCCGGGACTCAATCAGATGGTAGATTGACATTATGGCTTTGACATCATTTTGATCATTCACGCTAAACGCTGCAAATGTCAGCTCAATCAGAAAATGACCCAAGGCCTCCCAACCTGAACCCCAGTTTCTATCTGCACCGTCCGTCTTCCAGCCTGAACCCCAGTTTCTATCTGCACCGTCTCCCAACCTGAACCCCAGTTTCTATCTGCACCGTCCGTCTTCCAGCCTGAACCCCAGTTTTTATCTGCACCGTCTCCCAACCTGAACCCCAGTTTCTATCTACACCGTCCGTCTCCCAACCTGAACCCCAGTTTCTATCTGCACCGTCCGCCTCCCAACCTGAACCCCAGTTTCTATCTGCACCGTCCGCCTCCCAACCTGAACCCCAGTTTCTATCTGCACCGTCCGCCTCCCAACCTGAACCCCAGTTTCTATCTGCACCGTCCGCCTCCCAACCTGAACCCCAGTTTCTATCTGCACCGTCCGCCTCCCAACCTGAACCCCAGTTTCTATCTGCACCGTCCGTCTCCCAACCTGAACCCCAGTTTCTATCTGCACCGTCCGTCTCCCAACCTGAACCCCAGTTTCTAACTGCACCGTCCGTCTCCCAACCTGAACCCCAGTTTCTATCTGCACCGTCCGTCTCCCAACCTGAACCCCAGTTTCTATCTGCACCGTCCGTCTCCCAACCTGAACCCCAGTTTCTATCTGCACCGTCCGTCTCCCAACCTGAACCCCAGTTTCTATCTGCACCGTCCGTCTCCCAACCTGAACCCCAGTTTCTATCTGCACCGTCTTCCAACCTGAACCCCAGTTTCTATCTGCACCGTCCGTCTTCCAACCTGAACCCCAGTTTCTATCAACAATGTACAAGGATACTGGAGTGATGGAGGTAGATATGTATAGTGGGAAGGTGACTATATACAGGTTCAGTACCATATTAACAATGTACAGGGATACTGGAGTGATGGAGGTAGATATGTATAGGGGGAAGGTGACTATATACAGGTTCAGTACCATATTAACAATGTACAGGGATACTGGAGTGATGGAGGTAGATATGTATAGGGGGAAGGTGACTATATACAGGTTCAGTACCATATTAACAATGTACAGGGATACTGGAGTGATGGAGGTAGATATGTATAGGGGTAAGGAGACAGGGATACTGTAGTGATGGATATGTATAGGGGTAAGGAGACAGGGATACTGTAGTGATGGATATGTATAGGGGTAAGGAGACGGGGATACTGTAGTGATGGATATGTATAGGGGGAAGGAGACAGGGATACTGTAGTGATGGATATGTATAGGGGTAAGGAGACGGGGATACTGTAGTGATGGATATGTATAGGGGGAAGGAGACAGGGATACTGTAGTGATGGAGGTAGATATGTATAGGGGTAAGGAGACGGGGATACTGTAGTGATGGATATGCATAGGGGGAAGGAGACAGGGATACTGTAGTGATGGAGGTAGATATGTATAGGGGTAAGGAGACGGGGATACTGTAGTGATGGATATGATAGAGTAGCAGCAGCAGCGTAAAACGAGGAAGCAACAGGGATAACAGGACCAGCCGGAAGCCAGTAGAGACCCAGCTAGCACCAATAACCATTTAGCTCCATTCACGTCCCAGACCCACTTACTTTATGTCCCTACAACATAAGTGCATTTGCTGCGAGGAGGTTAGAGTAGGAATCTCCCCCCCCTCTCCCTCTCTCCCTCTCTCCCCCGCTCTCTTTCTTCAATGGGGTTGTCTGGTTGTCTGGCATGACTTGACGGAGCTACAATCTACGAGTGATTTAATTTAGCCCTTTACAAACATGTCTTAATGCCATTAACCCCCAGAGCATTCACTGACCGCCTCTCTGTGACTCCATTAACTAAAGCAGAATGGGGTTTAAAAAGAGCATATTGATGCTGAGCATTATTAACGGCTGATTATCGAGACAACAGACACACACAAAAAAGAAATGGGCCAAAGTGTCTGTTAACTGGTTTATGTGGGGATTCAACATAACAGATGGGAACTGGGGTTCTGAATTAGAATCTACGCCGTGTGTCCCAAACCGCACCCTATTCAATGCACTACTTCTGACCAGGACCCATTAGGTATTAGGGTGGCATTTTGGGGAGCCAGTCGTAACCTGGCACTACTAGATCGCATAGACAGACAATGGAGAAATCAACTGCGGGGATGACATCATCAACTCAGAGCAATAACAGAACGTTACAATACACCGAGTGCTTTAGTGACTGTGGCCCCTGGACAGTGGGTAGGATGTGATACAGACCTGTGGCCTCTAGACAGTGGGTAGGATGTGATACAGACCCGTAGCCCCTGGACAGTGGGTAGGATGTGATACAGACCTGTGGCCTCTAGACAGTGGGTAGGATGTGATACCTAGTGGTTATATGATACAGACCTGTGGCCCCTGGACAGTGGGTAGGATATGATACAGACCTGTGGCCCCTAGACAGTGGGTAGGCTGTGATACAGACCCGTGGCCCCTAGACAGTGGGTAGGATGTGATACAGACCTGTGGCCCCTGGACAGTGGGTAGGATGTGATACAGACCTGTGGCCCCTGGACAGTGGGTAGGATGTGATACAGACCTGTGGCCCCTGGACAGTGGGTAGGATGTGATACAGACCTGGGGCCCCTGGACAGTGGATAGGATGTGATACAGACCTGTGGCCCCTAGACAGTGGGTAGGATGTGATACAGACCTGTGGCCCCTAAACAGTGGGTAGGATGTGATCTCAGAGCCGTAGCCCCTGGACAGTGGGTAGTATGTGATACAGACCTGGGGCCCCTAGACAGTGGGTAGGATGTGATACAGACCTGGGGCCCCTGGACAGTGGATATGATATAGACCTGTGGCCCCTGGACAGTGGGTAGAATATGATACAGACCTGTGGCCCCTAGACAGTGGGTAGGAGGTAGCCTAGTGGTTTCTGCACCTGAACAAGGCAGTTAACCCACTGTTCCCCGATAGGCCGTCATTGTAAATAATAATTTGTTCTTAACAGACTTGCCTAGTTAAATAAAAAGGTTAAAAAAAAGAGAATTGACGGCATTTAAAATAAAAAAAACATTCAAATATATGAATAGTCAATTCTGACGACAACTGCAGACGTCCTCATCTTCTAACCATTGTGTTAGATCTAAAACATGGATTTCCACATGTTAATGTTTCACCCAATGAACAAAAAGAGGGCTTGAGAATGATGGCATCGTCCTACAAGGAGGAGAAGGGGGCCTGGATGGACTGAATACACAGTAGACAGATGAATAACATCCACCAGGCCTATTGAGTCATCTTCAATACAGACGGACACGGGATCTCTCCGCCGTTACTCTTCACCGTGGCTCGGCGCTCATCAGAGATAATAGAACGACAGAGATAATAGAACGACAGAGTTTAATTAGCCACAGTTACATAAAAAAAGGGTAGCGTTCATCGCCGGTCTGGTGCTCTGTGAGTGGGTACAGCGCCGCTGTGCTACACTGCTATAGCGAAGAACAGACACCTGGGACTCCGCAGCACTTGTCTTTGTGTAATTGCCCAAGCTCAGAGGACTCCTACACACTCTGCGGCAAGGGGTTTCTATACACACTGGAGATAATTATTTCAAAAATCACTGGCTCTTCTTTGAAGAGCTTTTTTCCAATTATGGGAAGAAAATAAATCTGAAACCGATGGTAATTTCCACCACAGTTTTCATCTGTTGAAAAAAATAAAAAATGCTTTGTGTTTTATTACTGGACCAAACACATTCTTCAGAAAACTTTTCCAAATGAGGAAAGTGCAAAAAAAAAATTGTGCTGCTATCAAACTTAATACAGAAGACAACCTGAGGTAACGGGCCACAGGACAGCTGTGATCTCCAGGACCTGAGGTAACGGCCACAGGACAGCTGTGATCTCCAGGACCTGAGGTAACGGCCACAGGACAGCTGTGATCTCCAGGACCTGAGGTAACGGCCACAGGACAGCTGTAATCTCCAGGACCTGAGATAACGGCCCCAGTGAGATAACGGCCCCAGTGAGGTAACGGCCCCAGGACAGCTGTAATCTCCAGGACCTGAGATAACGGCCCCAGTGAGATAACGGCCCCAGTGAGGTAACGGCCACAGGACAGCTGTAATCTCCAGGACCTGAGATAACGGCCCCAGTGAGATAACGGCCCCAGTGAGGTAACGGCCACAGGACAGCTGTAATCTCCAGGACCTGAGATAACGGCCCCAGTGAGATAACGGCCACAGTGAGGTAACGGCCACAGGACAGCTGTAATCTCCAGGACCTGAGATAACGGCCACAGGACAGCTGTAATCTCCAGGACCTGAGGTAACGGCCACAGGACAGCTGTAATCTCCAGGACCTGAGGTAACGGCCCCAGTGAGATAACGGCCCCAGTGAGGTAACGGCCACAGGACAGCTGTGATCTCCAGGACCTGAGGTAACGGCCTCAGTGAGAGCAGCTGTAATCTCCAGGACCTGAGATAACGGCCCCAGTGAGATAACGGCCCCAGTGAGATAACGGCCCCAGTGAGATAACGGCCCCAGGACAAATATAATCTCCAGGACCTGAGGTAACGGCCACAGGACAGCTGTAATCTCCAGGACCTGAGGTAACGACTCCAGTGAGATGACAAACCTACCGCCACCGGCCGTGACCACCGAACCTACCGCCACGTCACCGGTCGTGACCCTGACCACCGAACCTACCGCCACCGACCCTGACCACCGAACCTACCACCACCGACCCTGACCACCGAACCTACCGCTACGTCACTGACCCTACCGAATCTCTGTCTGCAGCTCCCGGAGCCAAAGTCTCCCCTTGGGATGCTCATGATGGGAGAACACAGTAGGACCTGGCCAATAGAAGGACAAGGAGGAGTAGGTAGGCAATGTCTTCTATGAAGAACAAACACTCTAGAGCAAGGTCAGGACACGTGGTCGTCCCACCTAGCTAACTACAGTGACGCGTGGTCGTCCCACCTAGCTAACTACAGTGACGCGTGGTCGTCCCACCTAGCTAACTACAGTGACGCGTGGTCGTCCCACCTAGCTCAATACAGTCACGCGTGGTCGTCCCACCTAGCTAACTACAGTGAGGCGTGGTCGTCCCACCTAGCTAACTACAGTGACGCGTGGTCGTCCCACCTAGCTAACTACAGTGACGCGTGGTCGTCCCACCTAGCTAACTACAGTGACGCGTGGTCGTCCCACCTAGCTAACTACAGTGACGCGTGGTCGTCCCACCTAGCTAACTACAGTGACGCGTGGTCGTCCCACCTAGCTAACTACAGTGACGCGTGGTCGTCCCACCTAGCTAACTACAGTGACGCGTGGTCGTCCCACCTAGCTAACTACAGTGACGCGTGGTCGTCCCACCTAGCTAACTACAGTGACGCGTGGTCGTCCCACCTAGCTAACTACAGTGACGCGTGGTCGTCCCACCTAGCTAACTACAGTGACGCGTGGTCGTCCCACCTAGCTAACTACAGTGACGCGTGGTCGTCCCACCTAGCTAACTACAGTGACGCGTGGTCGTCCCACCTAGCTAACTACAGTGACGCGTGGTCGTCCCACCTAGCTAACTACAGTGACGCGTGGTCGTCCCACCTAGCTAACTACAGTGACGCGTGGTCGTCCCACCTAGCTAACTACAGTGAGGCGTGGTCGTCCCACCTAGCTAAATACAGTGAGGCGTGGTCGTCCCACCTAGCTAAATACAGTGACGCGTGGTCGTCCCACGTAGCTAAATACAGTGACGCGTGGTCGTCCCACCTAGCTAACTACAGTGACGCGTGGTCGTCCCACCTAGCTAACTACAGTGACGCGTGGTCGTCCCACCTAGCTAACTACAGTGACGCGTGGTCGTCCCACCTAGCTAACTACAGTGACGCGTGGTCGTCCCACCTAGCTAACTACAGTGACGCGTGGTCGTCCCACCTAGCTAACTACAGTGACGCGTGGTCGTCCCACCTAGCTAACTACAGTGACGCGTGGTCGTCCCACCTAGCTAACTACAGTGACGCGTGGTCGTCCCACCTAGCTAACTACAGTGACGCGTGGTCGTCCAACCTAGCTAACTACAGTGACGCGTGGTCGTCCCACGTAGCTAACTACAGTGACGCGTGGTCGTCCCACCTAGCTAACTACAGTGACGCGTGGTCGTCCCACCTAGCTAACTACAGTGACGCGTGGTCGTCCCACCTAGCTAACTACAGTGACGCGTGGTCGTCCCACCTAGCTAACTACAGTGATGCGTGGTCGTTCCCATATATTATTATATTATATATTTATTATATTATGGTTCCCCCTTTGCTCTACAAGGGCCGCGGCTTTTGTGGAGCGATGGGTAACGATGCTTCGTGGGTGACTGTTGTCGATGTGTGCAGAGGGTCCCTGGTTCGCGCCCGGGTATGGGCGTGGGGACGGTCTAAAGTTATACTGTTACACTAGCCCCGACCAGTACAACTCTGAGTGAGAGGACACGCACGACCCGAGAACAGCGGGCTACGAATATAAACCATCATTTAGTCCATTACGGCCCGCTGCACTCCATCATACTGGAGTCTGATGGTTCCCTGCCTTCTCCAATGTCCTCACCAGAACCCATAGAAAATACACAGAATCCCTTACCGACTGTGGTAATGTTGTCAAGAAAACCGAGGCATTATCCTCCCTGGTATTTTAGTTTTCCTTTGTACGTAGGCGTCTATAAAATGTTTTGCTACGGATCTGATCTAATAAACAAACCTGGCGCCGTCTATTCCTTCTACCCAAACAGCAGCGTAATTAGGTGGCAGGTGGCGTCGTATCGGAGCCCATGTAGTTACAGTACTGGTAACAAATCAAAGACCTGCCGGCCTTAGAGGGTCTGACAACCGTGTCTGAGTTTCGGGTCCAAACCAGATAAGATTTAAGAGCTGTGCTGCCTGTTGACAAATGGGCCTGAAGATACTGACTGTATAATTAGATTTAAGAGCTGTGCTGCCTGTTGACAAATGGGCCTGAAGATACTGACTGTATAATTAGATTTAAGAGCTGTGCTGCCTGTTGACAAACGGGCCTGAAGATACTGACTGTATAATTAGATTTAAGAGCTGTGCTGCCTGTTGACAAATGGGCCTGAAGATACTGACTGTATAATTAGATTTAAGAGCTGTGCTGCCTGTTGACAAACGGGCCTGAAGATACTGACTGTATAATTAGATTTAAGAGCTGTGCTGCCTGTTGACAAATGGGCCTGAAGATACTGACTGTATAATTAGATTTAAGAGCTGTGCTGCCTGTTGACAAATGGGCCTGAAGATACTGACTGTATAATTAGATTTAAGAGCTGTGATGCCTGTTGACAAATGGGCCTGAAGATACTGACTGTATAATTAGATTTAAGAGCTGTGCTGCCTGTTGACAAATGGGCCTGAAGATACTGACTGTATAATTAGATTTAAGAGCTGTGCTGCCTGTTGACAAACGGGCCTGAAGATACTGACTGTATAATTAGATTTAAGAGCTGTGCTGCCTGTTGACAAACGGGCCTGAAGATACTGACTGTATAATTAATTAGATTTAAGAGCTGTGCTGCCTGTTGACAAACGGGCCTGAAGATACTGACTGTATAATTAATTAGATTTAAGAGCTGTGCTGCCTGTTGACAAACGGGCCTGAAGATACTGACTGTATAATTAGATTTAAGAGCTGTGCTGCCTGTTGACAAATGGGCCTGAAGATACTGACTGTATAATTAGATTTAAGAGCTGTGCTGCCTGTTGACAAACGGGCCTGAAGATACTGACTGTATAATTAGATTTAAGAGCTGTGCTGCCTGTTGACAAATGGGCCTGAAGATACTGACTGTATAATTAGATTTAAGAGCTGTGCTGCCTGTTGACAAACGGGCCTGAAGATACTGACTGTATAATTAGATTTAAGAGCTGTGCTGCCTGTTGACAAACGGGCCTGAAGATACTGACTGTATAATTAATTAGATTTAAGAGCTGTGCTGCCTGTTGACAAACGGGCCTGAAGATACTGACTGTATAATTAGATTTAAGAGCTGTGCTGCCTGTTGACAAACGGGCCTGAAGATACTGACTGTATAATTAGATTTAAGAGCTGTGCTGCCTGTTGACAAATGGGCCTGAAGATACTGACTGTATAATTAGATTTAAGAGCTGTGCTGCCTGTTGACAAATGGGCCTGAAGATACTGACTGTATAATTAAAATTGGTAGCATGGGAGGTTCCCAAATGGAAAATCTAGTCATTGCAATTTCTATAATATATTATCATGTGTAGCCCAACGCTCTACCTTGTTAATATTATATTTGAAGAGAGCCAATCATGTGCCTGAAAAAATGAAGTCTTCACTATTATTCTACAATGTAGAAAATAGTTAAAATAAAGAAAAACCCTTGAATGAGTAGGTGTGTCCAAACTTTTGACTGGTACTGTTCGACCCTGCTGGTCATTTATGAACATTTGAACATCTTGGCCATGTTCTGTTATAATCTCCACCCTGCACAGCCAGAAGAGGACTGGCCACCCCACATAGCCTGGTTCCTCTCTAGGTTTCTTCCTAGGTTTTGGCCTTTCTAGGGAGTTTTTCCTAGCCACCGTGCTTCTACACCTGCAGTGCTTGCTGTTTGGGGTTTTTAGGCTGGGTTTCTGTACAGCACTTTGAGATATCAGCTGATGTAAGAAGGGCTTTATAAATACATTTGATTTGATTTGCTGTATATGAATAAATAAATTAATAAATCATTGAAAATGTTCGAAATACTGAATTTCTTATACGAGAGGAAATGTCCTAAGTGTCTCTGTAACAAGACCAGCTGTGAGAAACATCATGGACCAGATCCACCCCTGACCGCTGTATATTATGACAGGAACAAGGTGCCTCGTCACCCAGTCTCTGAGTGGAGCAGAGAAAGCCCTGATGCCTCACAATGCCCAGTAAGCAAGACAGCCGTAACACAGGGCAGGAGGCCTTCCTCCCGGCATACATTCATGGATATCTATCAGAAGACTCATGTTTCTTTGTGAGATATAGATGGTGTGTGTGGTTTGCCTTATGATGGAGGGCCATTCAGCCTCCATTTAATAATATAATATGTTGTAACACACCGAGTCCCCCTGGGCTCTGGGCTAGGGCGCTAGGACTCTGGGCGCTAGGGCCCTGGACTCTGGGCTAGGGCCCTGGACTCTGGGCTAGGGCCCTGGACTCTGGGCTAGGGCCCTGGACTAGGGCCCTGGACTCTGGGCTAGGGCCCTGGACTCTGGGCTAGGGCCCTGGACTCTGGGCTAGGGCCCTGGACTCTGGGCCCTGGACTAGGGCCCTGGACTAGGACTCTGGGCTAGGGCCCTGGACTCTGGGCTAGGGCTCTGGGCTAGGGCCCTGGACTCTGGGCTAGGGCCCTGGACTCTGGGCTAGGGCCCTGGACTCTGGGCTAGGGCCCTGGAAGGGCCCTGGACTCTGGACTAGGGCCCTGGACTGGGGCCCTGGACTAGACTCTGGCTAGGGCCCTGGACTCTGGGCTAGGGCCCTGGACTCTGGGCTAGGGCCCTGGACTCTGGGCTAGGGCCCTGGACTCTGGGCTAGGGCCCTGGACTCTGGGCTAGGGCCCTGGACTCTGGGCTAGGGCCCTGGACTCTGGGCTAGGGCCCTGGACTCTGGGCTAGGGCCCTGGACTCTGGGCTAGGGCCCTGGACTCTGGGCTAGGGCCCTGGACTCTGGGCTAGGGCCCTGGACTCTGGGCTAGGGCCCTGGACTCTGGGCTAGGGCCCTGGACTCTGGGCTAGGGCCCTGGACTCTGGGCTAGGGCCCTGGACTCTGGGCTAGGGCCCTGGACTCTGGGCTAGGGCCCTGGACTCTGGGCTAGGGCCCTGGACTCTGGGCTAGGGCCCTGGACTCTGGGCTAGGGCCCTGGACTCTGGGCTAGGGCCCTGGACTCTGGGCTAGGGCCCTGGACTCTGGGCTAGGGCCCTGGACTCTGGGCTAGGGCCCTGGACTCTGGGCTAGGGCCCTGGACTCTGGGCTAGGGCCCTGGACTCTGGGCTAGGGCCCTGGACTCTGGGCTAGGGCCCTGGACTCTGGGCTAGGGCCCTGGACTCTGGGCCAGGGCCCTGGACTCTGGGCTAGGGCCCTGGACTCTGGGCAGGGCCCTGGACTCTGGGCTAGGGCCCTGGACTCTGGGCAGGGGGACTCCCTGGACTCTGGGCTAGGGCCCTGGACTCTGGGCTAGGGCCCTGGACTCTGGGCTAGGGCCCTGGACTCTGGGCTAGGGCCCTGGACTCTGGGCTAGGGCCCTGGACTCTGGGCTAGGGCCCTGGACTCTGGGCTAGGGCCCTGGACTCTGGGCTAGGGCCCTGGACTCTGGGCTAGGCTACATGTTTAGATAAGGTTAGTATCACCTCATATAGGCCTATGGGCTAGGCTACATGTTTAGATAAGGTTAGTATCACACCTCATATAGACCTATGGGCTAGGCTACATGTTTAGATAAGGTTAGTATCACACCTCATATAGACCTATGGGCTAGGCTACATGTTTAGATAAGGTTAGTATCACACCTCATATAGACCTATGGGCTAGGCTACATGTTTAGATAAGGTTAGTATCACACCTCATATAGACCTATGGGCTAGGCTACATGTTTAGATAAGGTTAGTATCACACCTCATATAGACCTATGGGCTAGGCTATATTACATGGATTTATTGTGATGGTGTAGACTATATTACATGGATTTATTGTGATGGTGTAGACTATATTACATGGATTTATTGTGATGGTGTAGACTATATTACATGGATTTATTGTGATGGTGTAGACTACATTACATGGATTTATTGTGATGGTGTAGACTATATTACATGGATTTATTGTGATGGTGTAGGTAGACTATATTACATGGATTTATTGTGATGGTGTAGGTAGACTATATTACATGGATTTATTGTGATGGTGTAGACTATATTACATGGATTTATTGTGATGGTGTAGACTATATTACATGGATTTATTGTGATGGTGTAGACTATATTACATGGATTTATTGTGATGGTGTAGACTATATTACATGGATTTATTGTGATGGTGTAGACTATATTACATGGATTTATTGTGATGGTGTAGACTATATTACATGGATTTACTGTGAAGGTGTAGACTATATTACATGGATTTACTGTGATGGTGTAGACTATATTACATGGATTTACTGTGATGGTGTAGACTATATTACATGGATTTATTGTGATGGTGTAGACTATATTACATGGATTTATTGTGATGGTGTAGACTATATTACATGGATTTATTGTGATGGTGTAGACTATATTACATGGATTTATTGTGATGGTGTAGACTATATTACATGGATTTATTGTGAAGGTGTAGGTAGACTATATTACATGGATTTATTAGACTTTTTTAAATGTAGATGTTCCTAAGGTCTGCATCAGTGGCTTGTAGTCTGTGTGTGGAAGCCAGGAGATGATAAATGGGTTTATGTTAATTACCGGGTCAATTACCGTGAGACTGACAGTTATTTTCGCTTGACGAAATTGTGACCGCCACAGCCCTACCCTTCCCCCCCAAAACAGCCGTATCATCTATAAAATACAGTTCTGTTAGTTGTAACATATACAATACAAACCAACTTTTTTGTCCAAGTCAGAAATCCGAATCAAGAAGCAGAAATATTCAACATAATATTACTGCAAGATGTTTGAATTCCACAGTCGAAGTGTAACTGAATTCCACAGTCGAAGTGTAACTGAATTCCACAGTCGAAGTGTAACTGAATTCCACAGTCGAAGTGTAACTGAATTCCACAGTCGAAGTGTAATTGAATTCCTGTTCCATCTCAGTACAGCAGTAAGGGTTCCTGAGCACTCGGTCAGAGTCACTATCAGGTTTGGACAAAGGCCAACTGGAGCAGCCGAAAATACACGGACAACGCTGAGCCAATTGTGCGCCGCCCTATGGGATTCCCGATCATGGCCGGTTGTGATACAGCCCGGGATCGAACTAGGGTCTGTGGTGAAGCCTCTAGCGCTGAGATGCAGTGCCTTAGACCGCTGAGTCACTCGGGAACCCTAAAACCCCCATCCCTAACACAGGGTTTTCACTCTTCTCTGCCCCCGATTTCAGATCCTTGTCTGGCCAAGGCGTTGTAGAGGCAAGCCACTCCTCTTTCTAAGCCCTTGTGTTTGGTCTTTCAGTCAGTGGGCAGAATCACAACCGTATTAACCAATCACAGCTCAATATGATGCGCTGGTTGTCATGACGACGGCAGGGCGGGGTGCACTAACCTGAGGGGCGTGTCCCAGCAGAGCCCACAGCGAATTAGCAGACAGCGTTTTGATCTTAAAGAACTCCATGGTGTCAGTCTCCTGGCGGTTCAGAGCGATGTAAGGACAGCTCCGGAAGTCTCCCTTCAAACCAAGTACAGACAAACTTTAATTAAAACAATTCATGACACACACTTCACAGTAAAACAAAGTGTCTTTTGGTTTCAGTACAGCACTAGAAAGAAGCCTACTTTATTATTATTTATTAATATTAATAATAAAATGTAGAAATACAAGGCTATGGGAGTCCTGAGTGACTCAGTTGGTAGAGCACAGCGCAGGTACCTCGCGGAATGTGGGTTCGATTCCCGGGGCCACCCATATTTATAATGCACACACACACACACACACACACACACACACACACACACACACTTCGTGGTGTAGGATAAAAGAGTCTGCAGAATGGCAGATATTAATATCCATTAAGTTGTAAAAGCCACCTTGAGCTGCTCTCCTCCCTGTAGTCTGACCAGGTCCCAGGTCCCCATTTTCCTCACCACTTGTTTCAGCTCCCCTATCTGACGGTACGACAGGTGACCTGCAGGACATGGAGGAAACCAACAAAAAACAGGATTTACAAAACGCTTAAAACACATGCAAATGTGCATCTCTGTCTACCTTCAGCAGTACAGCAAGCAATGAATGGCAGACGAGGCTAACAGTAGTAAATATGGATTAGCTTAGAAATATTGAAAATCTCCCTTATTTCACTATATTTTGGGGAAATATGACAGTTTAAAGTCTTTTCTTATCCAACACATCCATTTTTATTTACAAAATAGTAGAAAAAAAATTAATATTTGTGACCCAAAAACCCACAACGCCTCCTCCACTCACCAGACAGCCAGGCAGGAGTCAGGGCGTCTGATATCCAGGCTACATAGTCCTCTCTGAAGGAGCGGAGGAACTCATCTATTTGACTGTGGGAGACCAGCTCCCTCCTCTTCCTCAACTCTTCATCCAGCTGGCAGTCTGGGGCGAGGAAGACTAGCCTGGGTAGGAAGAGCTCCTGACGCACCGACAGGCCGCTCCTCCTCAGGTACTGCCACAGGTTAGTTGTCTTGGTCTGGAGGATATATATATAGATCACAGGTTAGTTGTCTTGGTCTGGAGGATATATATATATATATATAGAGATCACAGGTTAGTTGTCTTGGTCTGGAGGATATATATATAGATCACAGGTTAGTTGTCTTGGTCTGGAGGATATATATAGAGATCACAGGTTAGTTGTCTTGGTCTGGAGGATATATATAGAGATCACAGGTTAGTTGTCTTGGTCTAGAGGATATATATAGAGATCACAGGTTAGTTGTCTTGGTCTGGAGGATATATATAGAGATCACAGGTTAGTTGTCTTGGTCTGGAGGATATATATAGAGATCACAGGTTAGTTGTCTTGGTCTAGAGGATATATATAGAGACCACAGGTTAGTTGTCTTGGTCTGGAGGATATATATATAGAGATCACAGGTTAGTTGTCTTGGTCTGGAGGATATATATAGAGATCACAGGTTAGTTGTCTTGGTCTGGAGGATATATATAGAGATCACAGGTTAGTTGTCTTGGTCTGGAGGATATATATAGAGATCACAGGTTAGTTGTCTTGGTCTGGAGGATATATATAGAGATCACAGGTTAGTTGTCTTGGTCTAGAGGATATATATAGAGATCACAGGTTAGTTGTCTTGGTCTGGAGGATATATATAGAGATCACAGGTTAGTTGTCTTGGTCTGGAGGAGTTAGAGATCAGGTTGTTGTCTTGGTCTGGAGGATATATATAGAGATCACAGGTTAGTTGTCTTGGTCTGGAGGATATATATAGAGATCAGGTTAGTTGTCTTGGAGGATATATATAGAGATCACAGGTTAGTTGTCTTGGTCTGGAGGATATATATATAGAGATCACAGGTTAGTTGTCTTGGTCTGGAGGATATATAGAGATCACAGGTTAGTTGTCTTGGTCTGGAGGATATATATAGAGATCACAGGTTAGTTGTCTTGGTCTGGAGGATATATATAGAGATCACAGGTTAGTTGTCTTGGTCTGGAGATATATATATATATATATATATAGTTGTCTTGGTCTATATATATAGAGATCACAGGTTAGTTGTCTTGGTCTGGAGGATATATATAGAGATCACAGGTTAGTTGTCTTGGTCTGGAGGATATCACAGGTTAGTTGTCTTGGTCTGGAGGATATATATATAGAGATCACAGGTTAGTTGTCTTGGTCTGGAGGATATATATATAGATCACAGGTTAGTTGTCTTGGTCTGGAGGAGAGATCACAGGTTAGTTGTCTTGGTCTGGAGGATATATATAGAGATCACAGGTTAGTTGTCTTGGTCTGGAGGATATATTAGAGATCACAGGTTAGTTGTCTTGGTCTGGAGGATATATATAGAGATCACAGGTTAGTTGTCTTGGTCTGGAGGATATATATATATATCACAGGTTAGTTGTCTTGGTCTGGAGGATCACAGGTTAGTTGTCTTGGTCTGGAGGATATATATAGAGATCACAGGTTAGTTGTCTTGGTCTGGAGGATATATATATATATAGAGATCACAGGTTAGTTGTCTTGGTCTGGAGGATATATAATATAGAGATCACAGGTTAGTTGTCTTGGTCTGGAGGATATATATAGAGATCACAGGTTAGTTGTCTTGGTCTGGAGGATATATATAGAGATCAGGTTAGTTGTCTTGGTCTGGAGGATATATATAGAGATCACAGGTTAGTTGTCTTGGTCTGGAGGATATATATAGAGATCACAGGTTAGTTGTCTTGGTCTGGAGGATATATATAGAGATAGGTTAGTTGTCTTGGTCTAGGATATATATAGAGATCACAGGTTAGTTGTCTTGGTCTGGAGGATATATATAGAGATCACAGGTTAGTTGTCTTGGTCTGGAGGATATATATAGAGATCACAGGTTAGTTGTCTTGGTCTGGAGGATATATATAGAGATCACAGGTTAGTTGTCTTGGTCTGGAGGATATATATAGAGATCACAGGTTAGTTGTCTTGGTCTGGAGGATATATAGAGAGATCACAGGTTAGTTGTCTTGGTCTGGAGGATATATATAGAGATCACAGGTTAGTTGTCTTGGTCTGGAGGATATATATATAGATCACAGGTTAGTTGTCTTGGTCTGGAGGATATATATAGAGATCACAGGTTAGTTGTCTTGGTCTGGAGGATATATATAGAGATCACAGGTTAGTTGTCTTGGTCTGGAGGATATATATAGAGATCACAGGTTAGTTGTCTTGGTCTGGAGGATATATATAGAGATCACAGGTTAGTTGTCTTGGTCTGGAGGATATATATAGAGATCACAGGTTAGTTGTCTTGGTCTGGAGGATATATATAGAGATCACAGGTTAGTTGTCTTGGTCTGGAGGATATATATAGAGATCACAGGTTAGTTGTCTTGGTCTGGAGGATATATATAGAGATCACAGGTTAGTTGTCTTGGTCTGGAGGATATATATAGAGATCACAGGTTAGTTGTCTTGGTCTGGAGGATATATAGAGATCACATATATATAGAGATCACAGGTTAGTTGTCTTGGTCTGGAGGATATATATAGAGATCACAGGTTAGTTGTCTTGGTCTAGAGGATATATATAGAGATCACAGGTTAGTTGTCTTGGTCTGGAGGATATATATAGAGATCACAGGTTAGTTGTCTTGGTCTGGAGGATATATATATAGAGATCACAGGTTAGTTGTCTTGGTCTGGAGGATATATATAGAGATCACAGGTTAGTTGTCTTGGTCTGGAGGATATATATAGAGATCACAGGTTAGTTGTCTTGGTCTGGAGGATATATATAGAGATCACAGGTTAGTTGTCTTGGTCTGGAGGATATATAGAGAGATCACAGGTTAGTTGTCTTGGTCTGGAGGATATATAGAGAGATCACAGGTTAGTTGTCTTGGTCTGGAGGATATATATATATATCACAGGTTAGCTGTCTTGGTCTGGAGGGGGTATAGCTTACAGAACAGGGCGGTGGGCAGCTGAGTGAAAATGAGGGAAAACAAAACTTCCGGAGGACCCATCATCCTCTTCCTCTGTATCTGCTGTTAAAGTCACGTTCTGTCATCCTTCCACTCCCTCTTCCTCTGTATCTGCTGTTAAAGTCACGTTCTATCATCCTTCCACTCCCTCCTCTTCCTCTGTATCTGCTGTTAAAGTCACGTTCTATCATCCTTCCACTCCCTCTTCCTCTGTATCTGCTGTTATAGTCACGTTCTATCATCCTTCCACTCCCTCCTCTCTACCTTCCTCTGTATCTGCTGTTAAAGTCACGTTCTATCATCCTTCCACTCCCTCCTCTCTACCTTCCTCTGTATCTGCTGTTAAAGTCACGTTCTGTCATCCTTCCACTCCCTCCTCTCTACCTCCTCTTCCTCTGTATCTGCTGTTAAAGTCACGTTCTATCATCCTTCCACTCCCTCCTCTACCTTCTCTTCCTCTGTATCTGCTGTTAAAGTCACGTTCTGTCATCCTTCCACTCCCTCCTCTCTACCTTCCTCTGTATCTGCTGTTAAAGTCACGTTCTGTCATCCTTCCATTCCCTCCTCTCTACCTTCCTCTGTATCTGCTGTTAAAGTCACGTTATATCATCCTTCCACTCCCTCCTCTCTACCTTCCTCTGTATCTGCTGTTAAAGTCACGTTCTGTCATCCTTCCACTCCCTCCTCTTCCTCTGTATCTGCTGTTAAAGTCACGTTCTATCATCCTTCCACTCCCTTCTCTTCCTCTGTATCTCCTGTTATAGTCACGTTCTATCATCCTTCCTCTTCCTCTGTATCTGCTGTTAAAGTCACGTTCTATCATCCTTCCACTCCCTCCTCTTCCTCTGTATCTGCTGTTAAAGTCACGTTCTATCATCCTTCCACTCCCTTCTCTTCCTCTGTATCTGCTGTTAAAGTCACGTTCTGTCATCCTTCCACTCCCTCCTCTTCCTCTGTATCTGCTGTTAAAGTCACGTTCTATCATCCTTCCACTCCCTCCTCCCTCCCTCCTCTTCCTCTATATCTGCTGTTAAAGTCACGTTCTATCATCCTTCCACTCCCTCCTCTCTACCTTCCTCTGTATCTGCTGTTAAAGTCATGTTCTATCATCCTTCCACTCCCTCTTCCTCTGTATCTGCTGTTAAAGTCACGTTCTGTCATCCTTCCACTCCCTCCTCTCTACCTTCCTCTGTATCTGCTGTTAAAGTCACGTTCTATCATCCTTCCACTCCCTCCTCTTCCTCTGTATCTGCTGTTAAAGTCACGTTCTATCATCCTTCCACTCCCTCCTCTTCCTCTGTATCTGCTGTTAAAGTCACGTTCTGTCATCCTTCCACTCCCTCCTCTCTACCTTCCTCTGTATCTGCTGTTAAAGTCATGTTCTATCATCCTTCCACTCCCTCCTCTTCCTCTGTATCTGCTGTTAAAGTCACGTTCTATCATCCTTCCACTCCCTTCTCTTCCTCTGTATCTGCTGTTAAAGTCACGTTCTGTCATCCTTCCACTCCCTCCTCTTCCTCTGTATCTGCTGTTATAGTCACGTTCTATCATCCTTCCACTCCCTCTCTACCTTCTCTTCCTCTGTATCTGCTGTTAAAGTCACGTTCTATCATCCTTCCACTCCCTCCTCTTCCTCTGTATCTGCTGTTAAAGTCACGTTCTATCATCCTTCCACTCCCTCCTCTTCCTCTGTATCTGCTGTTAAAGTCACGTTCTGTCATCCTTCCACCCCCTCCACTTCCTCTGTATCTGCTGTTAAAGTCACATTCTGTCATCCTTCCACTCCCTCCTCTTCCTCTGTATCTGCTGTTATAGTCACGTTCTATCATCCTTCCACTCCCTCCTCTTCCTCTGTATCTGCTGTTAAAGTCACGTTCTATCATCCTTCCACTCCCTCCTCTACCTCCTCTTCCTCTGTATCTGCTGTTAAAGTCACGTTCTATCATCCTTCCACTCCCTTCTCTTCCTCTGTATCTGCTGTTAAAGTCACTTTCTGTCATCCTTCCACTCCCTCCTCTTCCTCTGTATCTGCTGTTATAGTCACGTTCTATCATCCTTCCACTCTTCCCCTCTCTACCTTCTCTTCCTCTTATCTGCTGTTAAAGTCACGTTCTATCATCCTTCCACTCCCTCCTCTTCCTCTGTATCTGCTGTTAAAGTCACGTTCTATCATCCTTCCACTCCCTCCTCTTCCTCTGTATCTGCTGTTAAAGTCACGTTCTATCATCCTTCCACTCCCTCCTCTTCCTCTGTATCTGCTGTTAAAGTCACGTTATATCATCCTTCCACTCCCTCCTCTTCCTCTGTATCTGCTGTTAAAGTCACGTTCTGTCATCCTTCCACTCCCTCCTCTTCCTCTGTATCTGCTGTTAAAGTCACGTTCTATCATCCTTCCACTCCCTCCTCTTCCTCTGTATCTGCTGTTAAAGTCACGTTCTATCATCCTTCCACTCCCTCCACTTCCTCTGTATCTGCTGTTAAAGTCACATTCTGTCATCCTTCCACTCCCTCCTCTTCCTCTGTATCTGCTGTTATAGTCACGTTCTATCATCCTTCCACTCCCTCCTCTTCCTCTATATCTGCTGTTAAAGTCACGTTCTATCATCCTTCCACTCCCTCCTCTCTACCTTCTCTTCCTCTGTATCTGCTGTTAAAGTCACATTCTATCATCCTTCCACTCCCTCCTCTTCCTCTATATCTGCTGTTAAAGTCACGTTCTATCATCCTTCCACTCCCTCCTCTCTACCTTCTCTTCCTCTGTATCTGCTGTTAAAGTCACGTTCTATCATCCTTCCACTCCCTCCTCTTCCTCTGTATCTGCTGTTAAAGTCACGTTCTATCATCCTTCCACTCCTTTCTCTTCCTCTGTATCTGCTGTTATAGTCACGTTCTGTCATCCTTCCACTCCCTCCTCTCTACCTTCTCTTCCTCTGTATCTGCTGTTATAGTCACGTTCTGTCATCCTTCCACTCCCTCCTCTCTACCTTCCTCTGTATCTGCTGTTAAAGTCACGTTCTGTCATCCTTCCACTCCCTCCTCTTCCTCTGTATCTGCTGTTAAAGTCACGTTCTATCATCCTTCCACTCCCTCCTCTTCCTCTGTATCTGCTGTTAAAGTCACGTTCTGTCATCCTTCCACTCCCTCCTCTTCCTCTGTATCTGCTGTTAAAGTCACGTTCTATCATCCTTCCACTCCCTTCTCTTCCTCTGTATCTCCTGTTATAGTCACGTTCTATCATCCTTCCTCTTCCTCTGTATCTGCTGTTAAAGTCACGTTCTATCATCCTTCCACTCCCTCTTCCTTCCTCTGTATCTGCTGTTAAAGTCACGTTCTGTCATCCTTCCACTCCCTCCTCTTCCTCTGTATCTGCTGTTAAAGTCACGTTCTATCATCCTTCCACTCCCTTCTCTTCCTCTGTATCTCCTGTTATAGTCACGTTCTATCATCCTTCCTCTTCCTCTGTATCTGCTGTTAAAGTCACGTTCTATCATCCTTCCACTCCCTCCTCTTCCTCTGTATCTGCTGTTATAGTCACGTTCTATCATCCTTGCTCTTCCTCTGTATCTGCTGTTAAAGTCACGTTCTATCATCCTTCCACTCCCTCCTCTTCCTCTGTATCTGCTGTTAAAGTCACGTTCTATCATCCTTCCACTCCCTTCTCTTCCTCTGTATCTGCTGTTAAAGTCACGTTCTGTCATCCTTCCACTCCCTCCTCTTCCTCTGTATCTGCTGTTAAAGTCACGTTCTATCATCCTTCCACTCCCTCCTCTTCCTCTATATCTGCTGTTAAAGTCACGTTCTATCATCCTTCCACTCCCTCCTCTCTACCTTCCTCTGTATCTGCTGTTAAAGTCATGTTCTATCATCCTTCCACTCCCTCTTCCTCTGTATCTGCTGTTAAAGTCACGTTCTGTAATCCTTCCACTCCCTCCTCTCTACCTTCCTCTGTATCTGCTGTTAAAGTCACGTTCTATCATCCTTCCACTCCCTCCTCTTCCTCTGTATCTGCTGTTAAAGTCACGTTCTGTCATCCTTCCACTCCCTCTTCCTCTGTATCTGCTGTTAAAGTCACGTTCTATCATCCTTCCACTCCCTCCTCTCTACCTTCCTCTGTATCTGCTGTTAAAGTCACGTTCTATCATCCTTCCACTCCCTCCTCTTCCTCTGTATCTGCTGTTAAAGTCACGTTCTGTCATCCTTCCACTCCCTCCTCTCTACCTTCCTCTGTATCTGCTGTTAAAGTCACGTTATATCATCCTTCCACTCCCTCCTCTTCCTCTGTATCTGCTGTTAAAGTCACGTTCTATCATCCTTCCACTCCCTTCTCTTCCTCTGTATCTGCTGTTAAAGTCACGTTCTGTCATCCTTCCACTCCCTCCTCTTCCTCTGTATCTGCTGTTATAGTCACGTTCTATCATCCTTCCACTCCCTCTCTACCTTCTCTTCCTCTGTATCTGCTGTTAAAGTCACGTTCTATCATCCTTCCACTCCCTCCTCTTCCTCTGTATCTGCTGTTAAAGTCACGTTCTATCATCCTTCCACTCCCTCCTCTTCCTCTGTATCTGCTGTTAAAGTCACGTTCTGTCATCCTTCCACTCCCTCCTCTTCCTCTGTATCTGCTGTTAAAGTCACGTTCTATCATCCTTCCACTCCCTCCTCTTCCTCTGTATCTGCTGTTAAAGTCACGTTCTATCATCCTTCCACTCCCTCCTCTTCCTCTGTATCTGCTGTTAAAGTCACGTTCTATCATCCTTCCACTCCCTCCACTTCCTCTGTATCTGCTGTTAAAGTCACATTCTGTCATCCTTCCACTCCCTCCTCTTCCTCTGTATCTGCTGTTATAGTCACGTTCTATCATCCTTCCACTCCCTCCTCTTCCTCTGTATCTGCTGTTAAAGTCACGTTCTATCATCCTTCCACTCCCTCCTCTACCTCCTCTTCCTCTGTATCTGCTGTTAAAGTCACGTTCTATCATCCTTCCACTCCCTTCTCTTCCTCTGTATCTGCTGTTAAAGTCACTTTCTGTCATCCTTCCACTCCCTCCTCTTCCTCTGTATCTGCTGTTATAGTCACGTTCTATCATCCTTCCACTCCCTCTCTACCTTCTCTTCCTCTGTATCTGCTGTTAAAGTCACGTTCTATCATCCTTCCACTCCCTCCTCTTCCTCTGTATCTGCTGTTAAAGTCACGTTCTATCATCCTTCCACTCCCTCCTCTTCCTCTGTATCTGCTGTTAAAGTCACGTTCTGTCATCCTTCCACTCCCTCCTCTTCCTCTGTATCTGCTGTTAAAGTCACGTTCTATCATCCTTCCACTCCCTCCTCTTCCTCTGTATCTGCTGTTAAAGTCACGTTCTATCATCCTTCCACTCCCTCCACTTCCTCTGTATCTGCTGTTAAAGTCACATTCTGTCATCCTTCCACTCCCTCCTCTTCCTCTGTATCTGCTGTTAAAGTCACGTTCTATCATCCTTCCACTCCCTCCTCTACCTCCTCTTCCTCTGTATCTGCTGTTAAAGTCACGTTCTATCATCCTTCCACTCCCTCCTCTACCTCCTCTTCCTCTGTATCTGCTGTTAAAGTCACGTTCTATCATCCTTC
The DNA here is from genome assembly GCF_023373465.1 of Oncorhynchus keta. NCBI lineage: Eukaryota > Metazoa > Chordata > Actinopteri > Salmoniformes > Salmonidae > Oncorhynchus > Oncorhynchus keta. The sequence continues at coordinate 42,843 of NW_026290995.1, forward strand.
CACTCCCTCCTCTTCCTCTATATCTGCTGTTAAAGTCACGTTCTATCATCCTTCCACTCCCTCCTCTACCTTCTCTTCCTCTGTATCTGCTGTTAAAGCCAACGACCAAATACCCAGCGTCCGATTGAGTATACATATTTTTTTTTTTTTTAAATAGTATGCAACATTTTGAAAATCGATCTCTTTAAATGGGGCGGCAGGGTAGCCTAGTGGTTAGAGCGTTTGACTAGTAGGTTACAAGTTCAAATCCCCGAGCTGACAAGGTACAAATCTGTCGTTCTGCCCCTGATCAAGGCAGTTAAAACCACTGTTCCTCGGCCGCCATTGAAAATAAGAATTTGTTCTTAACTGACTTACCTGGTTAAATAAAGGTAAAATAAAAATATTTGACCAAAGACGATTTCTGTTTTCTCATTGAAAACCGTTTCCTGTTCTCGTGGCCTTCGTCAGAGTATTTAAACTAAAATACCAAACCATCTTTTGATTTCTGAATTTGTCGGCACCGGATTGATGGACTGGGCTGTTATTGAGGTCATGTTAACCCAGTTCTGAAGGCTGGCCTACCTATTTAATAACTGAATTGATGGACTGGGCTGTTATTGAGGTCATGTTAACCCAGTTCTGAAGGCTGGCCTACCTATTTAATAACTGAATTGATGGACTGGGCTGTTATTGAGGTCATGTTAACCCAGTTCTGAAGGCTGGCCTACCTATTTAATAACTGAATTGATGGACTGGGCTGTTATTGAGGTCATGTTAACCGGTTCTGAAGGCTGGCCTACCTATTTAATAACTGAATTGATGGACTGGGCTGTTATTGAGGTCATGTTAACCCAGTTCTGAAGGCTGGCCTACCTATTTAATAACTGAATTGATGGACTGGGCTGTTATTGAGGTCATGTTAACCCAGTTCTGAAGGCTGGCCTACCTATTTAATAACTGAATTGATGGACTGGGCTGTTATTGAGGTCATGTTAACCCAGTTCTGAAGGCTGGCCTACCTATTTAATAACTGAATTGATGGACTGGGCTGTTATTGAGGTCATGTTAACCCAGTTCTGAAGGCTGGCCTACCTATTTAATAACTGAATTGATGGACTGGGCTGTTATTGAGGTCATGTTAACCCAGTTCTGAAGGCTGGCCTACCTATTTAACAACTGAATTGATGGACTGGGCTGTTATTGAGGTCATGTTAACCCAGTTCTGAAGGCTGGCCTACCTATTTAATAACTGAATTGATGGACTGGGCTGTTATTGAGGTCATGTTAACCCAGTTCTGAAGGCTGGCCTACCTATTTAATAACTGAATTGATGGACTGGGCTGTTATTGAGGTCATGTTAACCCAGTTCTGAAGGCTGGCCTACCTATTTAATAACTGAATTGATGGACTGGGCTGTTATTGAGGTCATGTTAACCCAGTTCTGAAGGCTGGCCTACCTATTTAATAACTGAATTGATGGACTGGGCTGTTATTGAGGTCATGTTAACCCAGTTCTGAAGGCTGGCCTACCTATTTAATAACTGAATTGATGGACTGGGCTGTTATTGAGGTCATGTTAAACCGGTTCTGAAGGCTGGCCTACCTATTTAATAACTGAATTGATGGACTGGGCTGTTATTGAGGTCATGTTAACCGGTTCTGAAGGCTGGCCTACCTATTTAATAACTGAATTGATGGACTGGGCTGTTATTGAGGTCATGTTAACCCAGTTCTGAAGGCTGGCCTACCTATTTAATAACTGAATTGATGGACTGGGCTGTTATTGAGGTCATGTTAACCCAGTTCTGAAGGCTGGCCTACCTATTTAATAACTGAATTGATGGACTGGGCTGTTATTGAGGTCATGTTAACCAGTTCTGAAGGCTGGCCTACCTATTTAATAACTGAATTGATGGACTGGGCTGTTATTGAGGTCATGTTAACCCAGTTCTGAAGGCTGGCCTACCTATTTAATAACTGAATTGATGGACTGGGCTGTTATTGAGGTCATGTTAACCAGTTCTGAAGGCTGGCCTACCTATTTAATAACTGAATTGATGGACTGGGCTGTTATTGAGGTCATGTTAACCCAGTTCTGAAGGCTGGCCTACCTATTTAATAACTGAATTGATGGACTGGGCTGTTATTGAGGTCATGTTAACCAGTTCTGAAGGCTGGCCTACCTATTTAATAACTGAATTGATGGACTGGGCTGTTATTGAGGTCATGTTAACCCAGTTCTGAAGGCTGGCCTACCTATTTAATAACTGAATTGATGGACTGGGCTGTTATTGAGGTCATGTTAACCAGTTCTGAAGGCTGGCCTACCTATTTAATAACTGAATTGATGGACTGGGCTGTTATTGAGGTCATGTTAACCCAGTTCTGAAGGCTGGCCTACCTATTTAATAACTGAATTGATGGACTGGGCTGTTATTGAGGTCATGTTAACCAGTTCTGAAGGCTGGCCTACCTATTTAATAACTGAATTGATGGACTGGGCTGTTATTGAGGTCATGTTAACCAGTTCTGAAGGCTGGCCTACCTATTTAATAACTGAATTGATGGACTGGGCTGTTATTGAGGTCATGTTAACCAGTTCTGAAGGCTGGCCTACCTATTTAATAACTGAATTGATGGACTGGGCTGTTATTGAGGTCATGTTAACCAGTTCTGAAGGCTGGCCTACCTATTTAATAACTGAATTGATGGACTGGGCTGTTATTGAGGTCATGTTAACCCAGTTCTGAAGGCTGGCCTACCTATTTAATAACTGAATTGATGGACTGGGCTGTTATTGAGGTCATGTTAACCAGTTCTGAAGGCTGGCCTACCTATTTAATAACTGAATTGATGGACTGGGCTGTTATTGAGGTCATGTTAACCCAGTTCTGAAGGCTGGCCTACCTATTTAATAACTGAATTGATGGACTGGGCTGTTATTGAGGTCATGTTAACCAGTTCTGAAGGCTGGCCTACCTATTTAATAACTGAATTGATGGACTGGGCTGTTATTGAGGTCATGTTAACCAGTTCTGAAGGCTGGCCTACCTATTTAATAACTGAATTGATGGACTGGGCTGTTATTGAGGTCATGTTAACCAGTTCTGAAGGCTGGCCTACCTATTTAATAACTGAATTGATGGACTGGGCTGTTATTGAGGTCATGTTAACCAGTTCTGAAGGCTGGCCTACCTATTTAATAACTGAATTGATGGACTGGGCTGTTATTGAGGTCATGTTAACCCAGTTCTGAAGGCTGGCCTACCTATTTAATAACTGAATTGATGGACTGGGCTGTTATTGAGGTCATGTTAACCAGTTCTGAAGGCTGGCCTACCTATTTAATAACTGAATTGATGGACTGGGCTGTTATTGAGGTCATGTTAACCAGTTCTGAAGGCTGGCCTACCTATTTAATAACTGAATTGATGGACTGGGCTGTTATTGAGGTCATGTTCTGAAGGCTGGCCTACCTATTTAATAACTGAATTGATGGACTGGGCTGTTATTGAGGTCATGTTAACCAGTTCTGAAGGCTGGCCTACCTATTTAACAACTGAATTGATGGACTGGGCTGTTATTGAGGTCATGTTAACCGGTTCTGAAGGCTGGCCTACCTATTTAATAACTGAATTGATGGACTGGGCTGTTATTGAGGTCATGTTAACCGGTTCTGAAGGCTGGCCTACCTATTTAATAACTGAATTGATGGACTGGGCTGTTATTGAGGTCATGTTAACCCAGTTCTGAAGGCTGGCCTACCTATTTAATAACTGAATTGATGGACTGGGCTGTTATTGAGGTCATGTTAACCGGTTCTGAAGGCTGGCCTACCTATTTAACAACTGAATTGATGGACTGGGCTGTTATTGAGGTCATGTTAACCGGTTCTGAAGGCTGGCCTACCTATTTAATAACTGAATTGATGGACTGGGCTGTTATTGAGGTCATGTTAACCGGTTCTGAAGGCTGGCCTACCTATTTAACAACTGAATTGATGGACTGGGCTGTTATTGAGGTCATGTTAACCCAGTTCTGAAGGCTGGCCTACCTATTTAATAACTGAATTGATGGACTGGGCTGTTATTGAGGTCATGTTAACCGGTTCTGAAGGCTGGCCTACCTATTTAACAACTGAATTGATGGACTGGGCTGTTATTGAGGTCATGTTAACCGGTTCTGAAGGCTGGCCTACCTATTTAATAACTGAATTGATGGACTGGGCTGTTATTGAGGTCATGTTAACCCAGTTCTGAAGGCTGGCCTACCTATTTAATAACTGAATTGATGGACTGGGCTGTTATTGAGGTCATGTTAACCAGTTCTGAAGGCTGGCCTACCTATTTAATAACTGAATTGATGGACTGGGCTGTTATTGAGGTCATGTTAACCCAGTTCTGAAGGCTGGCCTACCTATTTAATAACTGAATTGATGGACTGGGCTGTTATTGAGGTCATGTTAACCAGTTCTGAAGGCTGGCCTACCTATTTAATAACTGAATTGATGGACTGGGCTGTTATTGAGGTCATGTTAACCCAGTTCTGAAGGCTGGCCTACCTATTTAATAACTGAATTGATGGACTGGGCTGTTATTGAGGTCATGTTAACCCAGTTCTGAAGGCTGGCCTACCTATTTAATAACTGAATTGATGGACTGGGCTGTTATTGAGGTCATGTTAACCCAGTTCTGAAGGCTGGCCTACCTATTTAATAACTGAATTGATGGACTGGGCTGTTATTGAGGTCATGTTAACCCAGTTCTGAAGGCTGGCCTACCTATTTAATAACTGAATTGATGGACTGGGCTGTTATTGAGGTCATGTTAACCCAGTTCTGAAGGCTGGCCTACCTATTTAATAACTGAATTGATGGACTGGGCTGTTATTGAGGTCATGTTAACCCAGTTCTGAAGGCTGGCCTACCTATTTAATAACTGAATTGATGGACTGGGCTGTTATTGAGGTCATGTTAACCAGTTCTGAAGGCTGGCCTACCTATTTAATAACTGAATTGATGGACTGGGCTGTTATTGAGGTCATGTTAACCAGTTCTGAAGGCTGGCCTACCTATTTAATAACTGAATTGATGGACTGGGCTGTTATTGAGGTCATGTTAACCAGTTCTGAAGGCTGGCCTACCTATTTAATAACTGAATTGATGGACTGGGCTGTTATTGAGGTCATGTTAACCAGTTCTGAAGGCTGGCCTACCTATTTAATAACTGAATTGATGGACTGGGCTGTTATTGAGGTCATGTTAACCAGTTCTGAAGGCTGGCCTACCTATTTAATAACTGAATTGATGGACTGGGCTGTTATTGAGGTCATGTTCTGAAGGCTGGCCTACCTATTTAACAACTGAATTGATGGACTGGGCTGTTATTGAGGTCATGTTAACCAGTTCTGAAGGCTGGCCTACCTATTTAATAACTGAATTGATGGACTGGGCTGTTATTGAGGTCATGTTCTGAAGGCTGGCCTACCTATTTAACAACTGAATTGATGGACTGGGCTGTTATTGAGGTCATGTTCTGAAGGCTGGCCTACCTATTTAATAACTGAATTGATGGACTGGGCTGTTATTGAGGTCATGTTAACCAGTTCTGAAGGCTGGCCTACCTATTTAACAACTGAATTGATGGACTGGGCTGTTATTGAGGTCATGTTAACCCAGTTCTGAAGGCTGGCCTACCTATTTAATAACTGAATTGATGGACTGGGCTGTTATTGAGGTCATGTTAACCCAGTTCTGAAGGCTGGCCTACCTATTTAATAACTGAATTGATGGACTGGGCTGTTATTGAGGTCATGTTAACCAGTTCTGAAGGCTGGCCTACCTATTTAATAACTGAATTGATGGACTGGGCTGTTATTGAGGTCATGTTAACCAGTTCTGAAGGCTGGCCTACCTATTTAATAACTGAATTGATGGACTGGGCTGTTATTGAGGTCATGTTAACCGGTTCTGAAGGCTGGCCTACCTATTTAATAACTGAATTGATGGACTGGGCTGTTATTGAGGTCATGTTAACCGGTTCTGAAGGCTGGCCTACCTATTTAATAACTGAATTGATGGACTGGGCTGTTATTGAGGTCATGTTAACCGGTTCTGAAGGCTGGCCTACCTATTTAATAACTGAATTGATGGACTGGGCTGTTATTGAGGTCATGTTAACCAGTTCTGAAGGCTGGCCTACCTATTTAATAACTGAATTGATGGACTGGGCTGTTATTGAGGTCATGTTAACCCAGTTCTGAAGGCTGGCCTACCTATTTAATAACTGAATTGATGGACTGGGCTGTTATTGAGGTCATGTTAACCAGTTCTGAAGGCTGGCCTACCTATTTAATAACTGAATTGATGGACTGGGCTGTTATTGAGGTCATGTTAACCAGTTCTGAAGGCTGGCCTACCTATTTAATAACTGAATTGATGGACTGGGCTGTTATTGAGGTCATGTTAACCCAGTTCTGAAGGCTGGCCTACCTATTTAATAACTGAATTGATGGACTGGGCTGTTATTGAGGTCATGTTAACCAGTTCTGAAGGCTGGCCTACCTATTTAATAACTGAATTGATGGACTGGGCTGTTATTGAGGTCATGTTAACCAGTTCTGAAGGCTGGCCTACCTATTTAATAACTGAATTGATGGACTGGGCTGTTATTGAGGTCATGTTAACCAGTTCTGAAGGCTGGCCTACCTATTTAATAACTGAATTGATGGACTGGGCTGTTATTGAGGTCATGTTAACCCAGTTCTGAAGGCTGGCCTACCTATTTAATAACTGAATTGATGGACTGGGCTGTTATTGAGGTCATGTTAACCAGTTCTGAAGGCTGGCCTACCTATTTAATAACTGAATTGATGGACTGGGCTGTTATTGAGGTCATGTTAACCCAGTTCTGAAGGCTGGCCTACCTATTTAATAACTGAATTGATGGACTGGGCTGTTATTGAGGTCATGTTAACCAGTTCTGAAGGCTGGCCTACCTATTTAATAACTGAATTGATGGACTGGGCTGTTATTGAGGTCATGTTAACCAGTTCTGAAGGCTGGCCTACCTATTTAATAACTGAATTGATGGACTGGGCTGTTATTGAGGTCATGTTAACCGGTTCTGAAGGCTGGCCTACCTATTTAATAACTGAATTGATGGACTGGGCTGTTATTGAGGTCATGTTAACCCAGTTCTGAAGGCTGGCCTACCTATTTAATAACTGAATTGATGGACTGGGCTGTTATTGAGGTCATGTTAACCAGTTCTGAAGGCTGGCCTACCTATTTAATAACTGAATTGATGGACTGGGCTGTTATTGAGGTCATGTTAACCGGTTCTGAAGGCTGGCCTACCTATTTAATAACTGAATTGATGGACTGGGCTGTTATTGAGGTCATGTTAACCAGTTCTGAAGGCTGGCCTACCTATTTAATAACTGAATTGATGGACTGGGCTGTTATTGAGGTCATGTTAACCCAGTTCTGAAGGCTGGCCTACCTATTTAATAACTGAATTGATGGACTGGGCTGTTATTGAGGTCATGTTAACCAGTTCTGAAGGCTGGCCTACCTATTTAATAACTGAATTGATGGACTGGGCTGTTATTGAGGTCATGTTAACCGGTTCTGAAGGCTGGCCTACCTATTTAATAACTGAATTGATGGACTGGGCTGTTATTGAGGTCATGTTAACCAGTTCTGAAGGCTGGCCTACCTATTTAATAACTGAATTGATGGACTGGGCTGTTATTGAGGTCATGTTAACCGGTTCTGAAGGCTGGCCTACCTATTTAATAACTGAATTGATGGACTGGGCTGTTATTGAGGTCATGTTAACCCAGTTCTGAAGGCTGGCCTACCTATTTAATAACTGAATTGATGGACTGGGCTGTTATTGAGGTCATGTTAACCCAGTTCTGAAGGCTGGCCTACCTATTTAATAACTGAATTGATGGACTGGGCTGTTATTGAGGTCATGTTAACCGGTTCTGAAGGCTGGCCTACCTATTTAATAACTGAATTGATGGACTGGGCTGTTATTGAGGTCATGTTAACCGGTTCTGAAGGCTGGCCTACCTATTTAATAACTGAATTGATGGACTGGGCTGTTATTGAGGTCATGTTAACCGGTTCTGAAGGCTGGCCTACCTATTTAATAACTGAATTGATGGACTGGGCTGTTATTGAGGTCATGTTAACCCAGTTCTGAAGGCTGGCCTACCTATTTAATAACTGAATTGATGGACTGGGCTGTTATTGAGGTCATGTTAACCCGGTTCTGAAGGCTGGCCTACCTATTTAATAACTGAATTGATGGACTGGGCTGTTATTGAGGTCATGTTAACCAGTTCTGAAGGCTGGCCTACCTATTTAATAACTGAATTGATGGACTGGGCTGTTATTGAGGTCATGTTAACCAGGTTCTGAAGGCTGGCCTACCTATTTAATAACTGAATTGATGGACTGGGCTGTTATTGAGGTCATGTTAACCAGTTCTGAAGGCTGGCCTACCTATTTAATAACTGAATTGATGGACTGGGCTGTTATTGAGGTCATGTTAACCAGTTCTGAAGGCTGGCCTACCTATTTAATAACTGAATTGATGGACTGGGCTGTTATTGAGGTCATGTTAACCCAGTTCTGAAGGCTGGCCTACCTATTTAATAACTGAATTGATGGACTGGGCTGTTATTGAGGTCATGTTAACCAGTTCTGAAGGCTGGCCTACCTATTTAATAACTGAATTGATGGACTGGGCTGTTATTGAGGTCATGTTAACCAGTTCTGAAGGCTGGCCTACCTATTTAATAACTGAATTGATGGACTGGGCTGTTATTGAGGTCATGTTAACCAGTTCTGAAGGCTGGCCTACCTATTTAATAACTGAATTGATGGACTGGGCTGTTATTGAGGTCATGTTAACCAGTTCTGAAGGCTGGCCTACCTATTTAATAACTGAATTGATGGACTGGGCTGTTATTGAGGTCATGTTAACCAGTTCTGAAGGCTGGCCTACCTATTTAATAACTGAATTGATGGACTGGGCTGTTATTGAGGTCATGTTAAACCGGTTCTGAAGGCTGGCCTACCTATTTAATAACTGAATTGATGGACTGGGCTGTTATTGAGGTCATGTTAACCCAGTTCTGAAGGCTGGCCTACCTATTTAATAACTGAATTGATGGACTGGGCTGTTATTGAGGTCATGTTAACCAGTTCTGAAGGCTGGCCTACCTATTTAATAACTGAATTGATGGACTGGGCTGTTATTGAGGTCATGTTAACCAGTTCTGAAGGCTGGCCTACCTATTTAATAACTGAATTGATGGACTGGGCTGTTATTGAGGTCATGTTAACCGGTTCTGAAGGCTGGCCTACCTATTTAATAACTGAATTGATGGACTGGGCTGTTATTGAGGTCATGTTAACCGGTTCTGAAGGCTGGCCTACCTATTTAATAACTGAATTGATGGACTGGGCTGTTATTGAGGTCATGTTAACCGGTTCTGAAGGCTGGCCTACCTATTTAATAACTGAATTGATGGACTGGGCTGTTATTGAGGTCATGTTAACCCAGTTCTGAAGGCTGGCCTACCTATTTAACAACTGAATTGATGGACTGGGCTGTTATTGAGGTCATGTTAACCAGTTCTGAAGGCTGGCCTACCTATTTAATAACTGAATTGATGGACTGGGCTGTTATTGAGGTCATGTTAACCAGTTCTGAAGGCTGGCCTACCTATTTAATAACTGAATTGATGGACTGGGCTGTTATTGAGGTCATGTTAACCGGTTCTGAAGGCTGGCCTACCTATTTAATAACTGAATTGATGGACTGGGCTGTTATTGAGGTCATGTTAACCAGTTCTGAAGGCTGGCCTACCTATTTAATAACTGAATTGATGGACTGGGCTGTTATTGAGGTCATGTTAACCAGTTCTGAAGGCTGGCCTACCTATTTAATAACTGAATTGATGGACTGGGCTGTTATTGAGGTCATGTTAACCGGTTCTGAAGGCTGGCCTACCTATTTAATAACTGAATTGATGGACTGGGCTGTTATTGAGGTCATGTTAACCAGTTCTGAAGGCTGGCCTACCTATTTAATAACTGAATTGATGGACTGGGCTGTTATTGAGGTCATGTTAACCAGTTCTGAAGGCTGGCCTACCTATTTAATAACTGAATTGATGGACTGGGCTGTTATTGAGGTCATGTTAACCAGTTCTGAAGGCTGGCCTACCTATTTAATAACTGAATTGATGGACTGGGCTGTTATTGAGGTCATGTTAACCAGTTCTGAAGGCTGGCCTACCTATTTAATAACTGAATTGATGGACTGGGCTGTTATTGAGGTCATGTTAACCAGTTCTGAAGGCTGGCCTACCTATTTAATAACTGAATTGATGGACTGGGCTGTTATTGAGGTCATGTTAACCGGTTCTGAAGGCTGGCCTACCTATTTAATAACTGAATTGATGGACTGGGCTGTTATTGAGGTCATGATGTTAACCGGTTCTGAAGGCTGGCCTACCTATTTAACAACTGAATTGATGGACTGGGCTGTTATTGAGGTCATGTTAACCGGTTCTGAAGGCTGGCCTACCTATTTAATAACTGAATTGATGGACTGGGCTGTTATTGAGGTCATGATGTTAACCGGTTCTGAAGGCTGGCCTACCTATTTAACAACTGAATTGATGGACTGGGCTGTTATTGAGGTCATGTTAAACCGGTTCTGAAGGCTGGCCTACCTATTTAATAACTGAATTGATGGACTGGGCTGTTATTGAGGTCATGTTAACCAGTTCTGAAGGCTGGCCTACCTATTTAATAACTGAATTGATGGACTGGGCTGTTATTGAGGTCATGTTAACCGGTTCTGAAGGCTGGCCTACCTATTTAATAACTGAATTGATGGACTGGGCTGTTATTGAGGTCATGTTAACCCAGTTCTGAAGGCTGGCCTACCTATTTAATAACTGAATTGATGGACTGGGCTGTTATTGAGGTCATGTTAACCAGTTCTGAAGGCTGGCCTACCTATTTAATAACTGAATTGATGGACTGGGCTGTTATTGAGGTCATGTTAACCGGTTCTGAAGGCTGGCCTACCTATTTAATAACTGAATTGATGGACTGGGCTGTTATTGAGGTCATGTTAACCAGTTCTGAAGGCTGGCCTACCTATTTAATAACTGAATTGATGGACTGGGCTGTTATTGAGGTCATGTTAACCGGTTCTGAAGGCTGGCCTACCTATTTAATAACTGAATTGATGGACTGGGCTGTTATTGAGGTCATGTTAACCGGTTCTGAAGGCTGGCCTACCTATTTAATAACTGAATTGATGGACTGGGCTGTTATTGAGGTCATGTTAACCAGTTCTGAAGGCTGGCCTACCTATTTAACAACTGAATTGATGGACTGGGCTGTTATTGAGGTCATGTTAACCGGTTCTGAAGGCTGGCCTACCTATTTAACAACTGAATTGATGGACTGGGCTGTTATTGAGGTCATGTTAACCAGTTCTGAAGGCTGGCCTACCTATTTAATAACTGAATTGATGGACTGGGCTGTTATTGAGGTCATGTTAACCCAGTTCTGAAGGCTGGCCTACCTATTTAACAACTGAATTGATGGACTGGGCTGTTATTGAGGTCATGTTAACCGGTTCTGAAGGCTGGCCTACCTATTTAATAACTGAATTGATGGACTGGGCTGTTATTGAGGTCATGTTAACCGGTTCTGAAGGCTGGCCTACCTATTTAATAACTGAATTGATGGACTGGGCTGTTATTGAGGTCATGTTAACCCAGTTCTGAAGGCTGGCCTACCTATTTAATAACTGAATTGATGGACTGGGCTGTTATTGAGGTCATGTTAACCGGTTCTGAAGGCTGGCCTACCTATTTAATAACTGAATTGATGGACTGGGCTGTTATTGAGGTCATGTTAACCAGTTCTGAAGGCTGGCCTACCTATTTAATAACTGAATTGATGGACTGGGCTGTTATTGAGGTCATGTTAACCGGTTCTGAAGGCTGGCCTACCTATTTAATAACTGAATTGATGGACTGGGCTGTTATTGAGGTCATGTTAACCGGTTCTGAAGGCTGGCCTACCTATTTAATAACTGAATTGATGGACTGGGCTGTTATTGAGGTCATGTTAACCGGTTCTGAAGGCTGGCCTACCTATTTAATAACTGAATTGATGGACTGGGCTGTTATTGAGGTCATGTTAACCGGTTCTGAAGGCTGGCCTACCTATTTAATAACTGAATTGATGGACTGGGCTGTTATTGAGGTCATGATGTTAACCGGTTCTGAAGGCTGGCCTACCTATTTAACAACTGAATTGATGGACTGGGCTGTTATTGAGGTCATGTTAACCGGTTCTGAAGGCTGGCCTACCTATTTAATAACTGAATTGATGGACTGGGCTGTTATTGAGGTCATTGTTAACCGGTTCTGGTATAGGAAATTAGCTACCTATTTAACAACTGAATTGATGGACTGGGCTGTTATTGAGGTCATGTTAACCGGTTCTGAAGGCTGGCCTACCTATTTAATAACTGAATTGATGGACTGGGCTGTTATTGAGGTCATGTTAATGTCCGGTTCTGAAGGCTGGCCTACCTATTTAATAACTGAATTGATGGACTGGGCTGTTATTGAGGTCATGTTAACCCAGTTCTGAACTGGCCTACCTATTTAATAACTGAATTGATGGACTGGGCTGTTATTGAGGTCATGTTAACCCAGTTCTGAAGGCTGGCCTACCTATTTAATAACTGAATTGATGGACTGGGCTGTTATTGAGGTCATGTTAACCGGTTCTGAAGGCTGGCCTACCTATTTAATAACTGAATTGATGGACTGGGCTGTTATTGAGGTCATGATGTTAACCGGTTCTGAAGGCTGGCCTACCTATTTAACAACTGAATTGATGGACTGGGCTGTTATTGAGGTCATGTTAACCGGTTCTGAAGGCTGGCCTACCTATTTAATAACTGAATTGATGGACTGGGCTGTTATTGAGGTCATGATGTTAACCGGTTCTGAAGGCTGGCCTACCTATTTAATAACTGAATTGATGGACTGGGCTGTTATTGAGGTCATGATTAACCGGTTCTGAAGGCTGGCCTACCTATTAACAACAATTGATGGACTGGGCTTTATTGAGGTCATGTTAAACCCTGTTCTGAAGGCTGGCCTACCTATTTAACCACTGAAAAATTGTGACTCTGCTGTTCTAACCTATTTAACAACTGAATTGATGGACTGGGCTGTTATTGAGGTCATGTTAACCCAGTTCTGAGGCTGGCCACCTATTTAATAACTGAATTGATGGACGGATCATTCTAAAACCAGTTCTGTAGTTTTGGATTTAATAACTGAGTTTTGGATTCATTCTAGTTTTGGTTCCCAATGATCAGTGATATAGTCTGTGATGCTAAAACGGTACTGAACTAAACCATGCGCCCGGCCGGCCACGATTTTAAACCTGTGAAATAGCCCTTTGATTTGAACATGAGAAAGTGTGTGTACACTTTGGTTTCACTAATAAACATGTTTTGGACCAAATGATCAGTTTTGGATGTCTTCAGTCTTTCAAATGTATAAGTTGGATTCTAAATAGGCTTGGTCTAAACCAGTCTTGAGGAGGATTCAATAGGTAGACGGGCTGTCCTATTGGATTCTAAATCTGATAGGTTTGGATTAAACCAGCCCTGAACTATAATCCGATTCATTTTATATTCAGAGTTTAGACAAATTGATCGTAAGGAAATTAGCTATTATCAGGCTGGTTAATGTGATGCACTGTCTGCTGAATTTGGAGAGAAACTCTGTGCCCACACCAACCCCCACCCCACCTACTCAGGATCCACTCTTGCATTGCGGCCGAGGCATACTGCATAATTTCTACTAAATGGGACATGTTAAATAGTATGCGACAATGAGTACACAGTATGCTAGTATAGGTACACTTTATCAATCTATAATGTCAAGGTTCTGCCTCTAAACCAAGGAAACACTTTTCCACCTTGCCTCCAAAAGTTTGACAACATCCACTCAACCTATTGAGTCTACTGGTCTCACTCACCCAGTATTACCTGTCACCTTGACCTCTTTCTCCCCTCTCTCTCTCTCTCTCTCTCTCTCTCTCCAGATGACATCCACTCAACCTATTGAGTCCACTGGTCTCACTCACCCAGAACTACCTGTCGCCTTGACCTCTTTCTCCCCTCTCTCTCTCTCTCTCTCTCCAGATGACATCCACTCAACCTATTGAGTCCACTGGTCTCACTCACCCAGAACTACCTGTCGCCTTGACCTCTTTCTCCCTCTCTCTCTCCAGATGACATCCACTCAACCTATTGAGTCTACTGGTCTCACTCACCCAGAACTACCTGTCGACTTGACCTCTTTCTCCCCTCTCTCCAGATGACATCCACTCAACCTATTGAGTCCACTGGTCTCACTCACCCAGAACTACCTGTCACCTTGACCTCTTTCTCCCTCTCTCTCTCTCTCTCTCTCTCCAGATGACATCCACTCAACCTATTGAGTCCACTGGTCTCACTCACCCAGAACTACCTGTCGCCTTGACCTCTTTCTCCCAACTCTCTCTCTCCAGATGACATCCACTCAACCTATTGAGTCCACTGGTCTCACTCACCCAGAACTACCTGTCGCCTTGACCTCTTTCTCCCTCTCTCTCTCTCTCCAGATGACATCCACTCAACCTATTGAGTCTACTGGTCTCACTCACCCAGAACTACCTGTCGACTTGACCTCTTTCTCCCTCTCTCCAGATGACATCCACTCAACCTATTGAGTCCACTGGTCTCACTCACCCAGAACTACCTGTCACCTTGACCTCTTTCTCCCCCTCTCTCTCTCTCTCTCTCTCTCTCTCTCCAGATGACATCCACTCAACCTATTGAGTCTACTGGTCTCACTCACCCAGAACTACCTGTCGCCTTGACCTCTTTCTCCCCTCTCTCGCTCTCCAGATGACATCCAGCAACTAGTGATCCACCCCGACAACCTGCCCGCCTGCCCAACCCCATCCTCTTCTCCCGACCTTCACCTCCCCAGCAACTCATCCCTGACCCTTGGCTGACCCTCTAACCTCAAAATGTCCAGAGTTGCTCTATCAGATCCTCCTCTCCACCCTCTCAGGGCTGGGAGTCTCAGGCTCTGTCAGATCCTCCTCTCCACCCTCTCAGGGCTGGGAGTCTCAGGCTCTATCAGATCCTCCTCTCCACCCTCTCAGGGCTGGGTGTCTCAGGCTCTATCAGATCCTCCTCTCCACCCTCTCAGGGCTGGGAGTCTCAGGCTATCAGATCCTCCTCTCCACCCTCTCAGGGTTGGGTGTCTCAGGCTCTATCAGATCCTCCTCTCCACCCTCTCAGGGCTGGGTGTCTCAGGCTCTATCAGATCCTCCTCTCCACCCTCTCAGGGCTGGGAGTCTCAGGCTCTGTCAGATCCCCTCTCCACCCTCTCAGGGCTGGGAGTCTCAGGCTCTGTCAGATCCCCCTCTCCACCCTCAGGCTCTATCAGATCCTCCTCTCCACCCTCTCAGGGCTGGGAGTCTCAGGCTCTATCAGACCCTCCTCTCCACCCTCTCAGGGCTGGGAGTCTCAGGCTCTATCAGACCCTCCTCTCCACACTCTCAGGGCTGGGAGTCTTAGGCTCTATCAGATCCTCCTCTCCACCCTCTCAGGCTCTGCACACTCTTGGTTGCATTCTACCCGTCTGGCCGCTCTTACCAGGTCACATGGAGATGGTCTGTATCTGCACCACATACTCTCACTACTGGTGTCCCCCAGGGCTCGGTTCTAGGCCCTCTGCTCTCATTACACCAAGTCACACAGCTCTGTCATATCCTCACATGGTCTCTCCTATCACTGCTATGAGTATGGACCTCTCCTCTCTATTGACCAAGTCACTGGTTATATCCTCACATGGTCTCTCCTATTGTTTCTATGCGGATGACACTCAACTACCCCCCACCCCCAAATAACTAAAAAGTGAATGTAAAATCTAAGTGTATAGATATAAATCATTAGCTAATAATCAGAGACCTAATCATTAGCAAGTCTGTCAAGTATAGTATATCATTATTCACCAAGCATCATTTTAACAACCACAAATAATAACTCATAATGTATGTTTTTGGTGGGAAATGTTCTTCTGACACACTATGGAAATGCAAAGCACAGTTTAGGAAAAATTGTGTTACCCCCAAAAATCACCATTGGAAGGATTTGATGATAAAATATCCTTCTAAACCACTCTGTAGTTTTGGATTCTAAACCACTCTGTAGTTTTGGATTCTAAACCACTCTGTAGTTTTGGATTCTAAACCACTCTGTAGTTTTGGATTCTAAACCACTCTGTAGTTTTGGATTCTAAACCAAACTGTAGTTTTGGATTCTAAACCAAACTGTAGTTTTGGATTCTAAACCACTCTGTAGTTTTGGATTCTAAACCAAACTGTAGTTTTGGATTCTAAACCAAACTGTAGTTTTGGATTCTAAACCAAACTGTAGTTTTGGATTCTAAACCAAACTGTAGTTTTGGATTCTAAACCAAACTGTAGTTTTGGATTCTAAACCACTCTGTAGTTTTGGATTCTAAACCACTCTGTAGTTTTGGATTCTAAACCACTCTGTAGTTTTGGATTCTAATCCACTCTGTAGTTTTGGATTCTAATCCACTCTGTAGTTTTGGATTCTAATCCACTCTGTAGTTTTGGATTCTAATCCACTCTGTAGTTTTGGATTCTAATCCACTCTGTAGTTTTGGATTCTAATCCACTCTGTAGTTTTGGATTCTAATCCACTCTGTAGTTTTGGATTCTAATCCACTCTGTAGTTTTGGATTCTAATCCACTCTGTAGTTTTGGATTCTAAACCACTCTGTAGTTTTGGATTCTAAACCACTCTGTAGTTTTGGATTCTAAACCACTCTGTAGTTTTGGATTCTAAACCACTCTGTAGTTTTGGATTCTAAACCACTCTGTAGTTTTGGATTCTAAACCACTCTGTAGTTTTGGATTCTAAACCACTCTGTAGTTTTGGATAAAATGACAATCCACCTAAACCACTCTGTAGTTTTGGATTCTAAACCAAACTGTAGTTTTGGATTCTAAACCAAACTGTAGTTTTGGATTCTAAACCAAACTGTCTGCTTTATCCTGGATCTTGACTGAGTCAGAGTAGTACATTTATATGTAAATGAGTTGATGAACACTACAGCGGGAGCAGGGTTAGGTAAAGTCCCTTCCACAAAGTGGGGCCTCTTGATTTTTAACAGCTGTAATTATGTTTATAGAGGGGAAAACAGGTGCCTCAACACAGCTGTCACCCTGTCTACCAGGGCAGGACAGGAGTCACTCATTTACATTCACTGTATAGAGCAAGAGCCTCAGGGATGTCAAACATATGGGCCAGATCTGGCCTGCGAACCCCTTCAATCTGGGGGGGACAATCTCAATCAACATTGAGATTGAGGTTACCAAAATAAAACTGAATCTCTGTAGAAATAACGGACCTACATTTATAGTCTTCACTGTCCAGCTTACTAACAGCCATCTAAAGGAAAGCGAGACAGTCAGGGAGCATAGCTGATTCCAGAAGCTATGGATAGAGTAAATAACAATCCATTTTAAGTGCTTTCCGGACCTCGGTGAAGACCGTAGGCGGGCCGCGGGGGCAAAATGAGCAACCCTGCTGTAGATGCTATGTTGGGGCAGAGGTTGGATAAGAGGGAGCTTGGCTGGCAGACTGAAGTACCAGGCTACACTCAGCCCACACTGACAACTAGGCTACGCTAACACTCAGCCCACACTGACAACTAGGCTACGCTAACACTCAGCCCACACTGACAACTAGGCTACGCTAACACTCAGCCCACACTGACAACTAGGCTAGGCTAACACTCAGCCCACACTGACAACTAGGCTAGGCTAACACTCAGCCCACACTGACAACTAGGCTAGGCGACCACTCAGCCCACACTGACAACTAGGCTAGGCGACCACTCAGCCCACACTGACAACTAGGCTAGGCTACCACTCAGCCCAAACTGACAACTAGGCTAGGCTACCACTCAGCCCAAACTGACAACTAGGCTACCACTCAGCCCAAACTGACAACTAGGCTACCACTCAGCCCAAACTGACAACTAGGCTACCACTCAGCCCAATCTGACAACTAGGCTACCACTCAGCCCAATCTGACAACTAGGCTACCACTCAGCCCAATCTGACAACTAGGCTACCACTCAGCCCAATCTGACAACTAGGCTACCACTCAGCCCAATCTGACAACTAGGCTACCACTCAGCCCAAACTGACAACTAGGCTACCACTCAGCCCAAACTGACAACTAGGCTAGGCTACCACTCAGCCCAAACTGACAACTAGGCTAGGCTACCACTCAGCCCAAACTGACAACTAGGCTACCACTCAGCCCAATCTGACAACTAGGCTAGGCTACCACTCAGCCCACACTGACAACTAGGCTAGGCTACCACTCAGCCCAATCTGACAACTAGGCTAGGCTACCACTCAGCCCAAACTGACAACTAGGCTACCACTCAGCCCAAACTGACAACTAGGCTACCACTCAGCCCAAACTGACAACTAGGCTACCACTCAGCCCAAACTGACAACTAGGCTACCACTCAGCCCAAACTGACAACTAGGCTACCACTCAGCCCAAACTGACAACTAGGCTACCACTCAGCCCAAACTGACAACTAGGCTACCACTCAGCCCAAACTGACAACTAGGCTACCACTCAGCCCAAACTGACAACTAGGCTACCACTCAGCCCAAACTGACAACTAGGCTAGGCTACCACTCAGCCCACACTGACAACTAGGCTACGCTAACACTCAGCCCACACTGACAACTAGGCTACCACTCAGCCCAATCTGACAACTAGGCTACCACTCAGCCCAAACTGACAACTAGGCTACCACTCAGCCCAAACTGACAACTAGGCTACCACTCAGCCCAAACTGACAACTAGGCTAGGCTACCACTCAGCCCAAACTGACAACTAGGCTACCACTCAGCCCAAACTGACAACTAGGCTACCACTCAGCCCAATCTGACAACTAGGCTACCACTCAGCCCAAACTGACGCCATCTAGGCGAGGGGTTCTCAGTGGCCAGACATAACAAATAAAAATAAAGGTATATACCCTTTTTAAATAAAAAACTAATTTAACAGATGTAACTAATTTCAAAGGATCTCTGGAATAAGTAATACAATGTATGTTCTTGAACCTTGGGCAAATACTTCCATTATAATTAACTTTTTACATAAAATGCACAGCAAATGAAGATTTTAAACTGCAAAAGTCTCATGGAAAAATGTGTAGTTACAGGATATTAGCTTTAAAGCTCCCCCATTAAATAACATTGCTTTGCCCCCCCCCATTAAATAACATTGCTTTGCCTCCCCATTAAATAACATTGCTTTGCCCCCATTAAATAACATTGCTTTGCCCCCCCATTAAATAACATTGCTTTGCCCCCCCATTAAATAACATTGCTTTGCCCCCATTAAATAACATTGCTGCCCCCATTAAATAACATTGCTTCCCCCATTAAATAACATTGCTTTGCCCCCACCCCAATTAAATAACATTGCTTTGCCCCCATTAAACATTGCTTTGCCCCCATTAAGTAACATTGCTTTGCCCCCCCATTAAATAACATTGCTTTGCCCCCATTAAATAACATTGCTTTGCCCCCATTAAATAACATTGCTTTGCCCCCATTAAATAACATTGCTTTGCCCCCATTAAATAACATTGCTTTGTCCCCCATTAAATAACATTGCTTTGCCCCCCCATTAAATAACATTGCTTTGCCCCCCCCATTAAATAACATTGCTTTGCCCCCACCCCCATTAAATAACATTGCTTTGCCCCCCCACCCCCATTAAATAACATTGCTTTGCCCCCATTAAACATTGCTTTGCTTCCCCCCATTAAGTAACATTGCTTTGCACCCCCCATTAAATAACATTGCTTTGCCCCCATTAAATAACATTGCTTTGCCCCCCATTAAATAACATTGCTTTGCCCCCATTAAATAACATTGCTTTGCCCCCCCATTAAATAACATTGCTTTGCCCCCATTAAATAACATTGCTTTGCCCCCCATTAAATAACATTGCTTTGCCCCCCATTAAATAACATTGCTTTGCCCCCATTAAATAACATTGCTTTGCCCCTCCCCATTAAATAACATTGCTTTGCCCCCTCCATTAAATAACATTGCTTTGCCCCCCATTAAATAACATTGCTTTGCCCCCATTAAATAACATTGTTTTGCCCCCATTAAATAACATTGCTTTGCCCCCATTAAATAACATTGCTTTCCCGCCCCATTAAATAACATTGCTTTGCCCCCATTAAATAACATTGCTTTGTCCCCCATTAAATAACATTGCTTTGCCCCCATTAAATAACATTGCTCCCCCCATTAAATAACATTGCTTTGCCCCCATTAAATAACATTGCTTTGCCCCCATTAAATAACATTGCTTTGCCCCGCCCCATTAAATAACATTGCTCCCCCCCATTAAATAACATTGCTTTGCCCCCATTAAATAACATCGCTTTGCCCTATGACACATTGTTGTTTATAGAATTGCAGGAAATGTGCTTTCCTATGCCTAAGAGGTGGGCCTTTAAAAATGTTCCTTCCCAGGGCCTGAGACTTGTCCGACCATGCCCTACCACAGTCATAGTAAAACTATAGGCCATTTATTATCTCAATCAAGTTATTGGGCACCCCCCTCATTAAGTGATAACCCCCTGACCTAGACTTCATACTGTAGTCTTTTGGACCACTAGTCTATGTGAAATACTTGGCTACATTTGATATGTGATTTATTTTATTAACTAAAAAGATGTTCTGACATATTTACCATGACGGCCTCAATGGGGTCAGCCACCTGTTCGATGGAGGTGTTGGTAAAGTTGCGGTGCTGTTCTTTGAGCTGGACGTGCCATTGCTGTCGCTGGGAAGACACCGTTCCTCTCCAGGGCTTCACGTCGATGCAGAACACCCCGTGACCTTAGAAGACAGAGAGAAGAGGGTTGAGTTGTGAGAGGAGGTTTGAGTTGTGAGAGGAGGTTTGAGTTGTGAGAGGAGGTTTGAGTTGTGAGAGGAGGTTTGAGTTGTGAGAGGAGGTTTGAGTAAAACTAGGCACTCCGACCCTGTTCCTGGAGAGCTACTGTCCTCTAGGTGTTCACCCTCCGACCCTGTTCCTGGAGAGCTACTGTCCTCTAGGTGTTCACTCCAACCCTGTTCCCGGAGAGCTACTGTCCTCTAGGTGTTCACTCCAACCCTGTTCCCGGAGAGCTACTGTCCTCTAGGTGTTCACTCCAACCCTGTTCCTGGAGAGCTACTGTCCTCTAGGTGTTCACTCCAACCCTGTTCCTGGAGAGCTACTGTCCTCTAGGTGTTCACTCCAACCCTGTTCCTGGAGAGCTACTGTCCTCTAGGTGTTCACTCCAACCCTGTTCCTGGAGAGCTTCTGTCCTCTAGGTGTTCACTCCAACCCTGTTCCTGGAGAGCTACTGTCCTCTAGGTGTTCACTCCAACCCTGTTCCTGGAGAGCTACTGTCCTCTAGGTGTTCACTCCGACCCTGTTCCTGGAGAGCTTCTGTCCTCTAGGTGTTCACTCCGACCCTGTTCCCGGAGAGCTACTGTCCTCTAGGTGTTCACTCCGACCCTGTTCCCGGAGAGCTACTGTCCTCTAGGTGTTCACTCCGACCCTGTTCCTGGAGAGCTACTGTCCTCTAGGTGTTCACTCCGACCCTGTTCCCGGAGAGCTACTGTCCTCTAGGTGTTCACTCCGACCCTGTTCCCGGAGAGCTACTGTCCTCTAGGTGTTCACTCCGACCCTGTTCCCGGAGAGCTACTGTCCTCTAGGTGTTCACTCCGACCCTGTTCCCGGAGAGCTACTGTCCTCTAGGTGTTCACTCCGACCCTGTTCCTGGAGAGCTACTGTCCTCTAGGTGTTCACTCCGACCCTGTTCCCGGAGAGCTACTGTCCTCTAGGTGTTCACTCCAACCCTGTTCCCGGAGAGCTACTGTCCTCTAGGTGTTCACTCCAACCCTGTTCCCTGGAGAGCTGCTGTCCTCTAGGTGTTCACTCCAACCCTGTTCCTGGAGAGCTACTGTCCTCTAGGTGTTCACTCCAACCCTGTTTCTGAAGAGCTTCTGTCCTCTAGGTGTTCACTCCAACCCTGTTCCTGGAGAGCTACTGTCCTCTAGGTGTTCACTCCAACCCTGTTCCTGGAGAGCTACTGTCCTCTAGATGTTCACTCCAACCCTGTTCCTGGAGAGCTTCTGTCCTCTAGGTGTTCACTCCAACCCTGTTCCTGGAGAGCTACTGTCCACTAGGTGTTCACTCCAACCCTGTTCCTGGAGAGCTTCTGTCCTCTAGGTGTTCACTCCAACCCTGTTCCTGGAGAGCTACTGTCCACTAGGTGTTCACTCCAACCCTGTTCCTGGAGAGCTACTGTCCTCCAGGTGTTCACTCCGACCCTGTTCCTGGAGAGAACACCTACTGGTAGACCTACATTATGATCACATAGCCACAGTAGCCTACTGTTTGGCAACTATTAAAACTAACTTAAAGTGGGTACAGCCTCAGTGTTCACAGTAAACGAGAGCTGGAAGCTGCAAGAATTTTAAAGTTTGCGCTCAGCAGAAGTGAAATTTGCTCAGTGCAGTTTCCAAAAAAAGAGAAGGAACATTGGTTAGGGGAGTCGAGTCAACCACACAGTACATAGGCCTAGTTAGTTAAATACTGGACAGTACATAGGCCTAGTTAGTTAAATACTGGACAGTACATAGGCCTAGTTAGTTTAATACGAGGGGACAGTACATAGGCCAAGTTAGTTTAATACTGGACAGTACATAGGCCAAGTTAGTTTAATACCGGACAGTACATAGGCCAAGTTAGCTTAATACCGGACAGCACATAGGCCTAGTTAGTTTAATACCGGACAGCACATAGGCCTAGTTAGTTTAATACCGGACAGCACATAGGCCTAGTTAGTTTAATACTGGACACTACATAGGCCTAGTTAGTTTAATACCGGACACTACATAGGCCTAGTTAGTTTAATACCGGACACTACATAGGCCTAGTTAGTTTAATACCGGACAGTACATAGGCCTCGTTAGTTTAATACCGGACAGTACATAGGCCTCGTTAGTTTAATACCGGACAGTACATAGGCCTCGTTAGTTTAATACCACACAGTACATAGGCCTAGTTAGTTTAATACCACACAGTACATAGGCCTAGTTAGTTTAATACCGGACAGTACATAGGCCTAGTTAGTTTAATACCGGACAGTACATAGGCCTAGTTAGTTTAATACCGGACAGTACATAGGCCTAGTTAGTTTAATACTGGACAGTACATAGGCCTAGTTAGTTTAATACTGGACAGTACATAGGCCTAGTTAGTTTAATACTGGACAGTACATAGGCCTAGTTAGTTTAATACTGGACAGTACATAGGCCTAGTTAGTTTAATACTGGACAGTACATAGGCCTAGTTAGTTTAATACCGGACAGTACATAGGCCTAGTTAGTTTAATACCGGACAGTACATAGGCCTAGTTAGTTTAATACCGGACAGTACATAGGCCTAGTTAGTTTAATACCGGACAGTACATAGGCCTAGTTAGTTTAATACCGGACAGTACATAGGCCTAGTTAGTTTAATACCGGACAGTACATAGGCCTAGTTAGTTTAATACCGGACAGTACATAGGCCTAGTTAGTTTAATACCGGACAGTACATAGGCCTAGTTAGTTTAATACCGGACAGTACATAGGCCTAGTTAGTTTAATACCGGACAGTACATAGGCCTAGTTAGTTTAATACCGGACAGTACATAGGCCTAGTTAGTTTAATACCGGACAGTACATAGGCCTAGTTAGTTTAATACCGGACAGTACATAGGCCTAGTTAGTTTAATACCGGACAGTACATAGGCCTAGTTAGTTTAATACCGGACAGTACATAGGCCTAGTTAGTTTAATACCGGACAGTACATAGGCCTAGTTAGTTTAATACCGGACAGTACATAGGCCTAGTTAGTTTAATACCGGACAGTACATAGGCCTAGTTAGTTTAATACCGGACAGTACATAGGCCTAGTTAGTTTAATACCGGACAGTACATAGGCCTAGTTAGTTTAATACCGGACAGTACATAGGCCTAGTTAGTTTAATACCGGACAGTACATAGGCCTAGTTAGTTTAATACCGGACAGTACATAGGCCTAGTTAGTTTAATACTGGACAGTACATAGGCCTAGTTAGTTTAATACTGGACAGTACATAGGCCAAGTTAGTTTAATACTGGACAGTACATAGTTTAATACTGGACTGAGCACCTGTGAGGATGACGAGGTCGATGTCGTCTGCCTTGGTGGTTTGAAACTGGGTCGGGACTCGTAGGTCGCAGAAAATGTTCTCTTTTTTCAGTCCGCCAAGTTTCCTAAAGAAAATAAAGAGGGATATAATCCAAGGTCCCTTTTTACTAGATACAACCTGACCCCCCCCATAACACAACCTGACCCCCCATAACACAACCTGACCCACCCCATAACACAACCTGACCCCCCCATAACACAACCTGACCCCCATAACACAACCTGACCCCCCCATAACACAACCTGACCCCCCATAACACAACCTGACCCCCATAACACAACCTGACCCCCATAACACAACCTGACCCCCCCATAACCCCCATAACACAACCTGACCCCACCCCCCATAACACAACCTGACCCCCCCCCATAACACAACCTGACCCCTGTCCCCCCCACCCCCCCCCATAACACAACCTGACCCCCGTCCCCATAACACAACCTGACCCCGTCCCCATAACACAACCTGACCCCGTCCCCATAACACAACCTGACCCCGTCCCCATAACACAACCTGACCCCCCGTCCCCATAACACACCTGACCCCCATCCCCATGTGGTCCTTCTGTAGCTCAGTCCCCAGAGCATGGCGCTTAACACAACCGCCAGGGTAGTAACACAACCTGATTCCCGGGACCACCCATGACGTAGAATGTATGCACACATGACTGTGAGTCCTTTGGATAAAAGCGACCCCTGTCCCCTAAATGGCATACCTGATATTTATAACACAACCTGGCCCCCATAATACAACCTATAACACAATGACCCCCCATAACACAACCTGACCCCTCCCGTCCCCATAACACAACCTGACCCCCGTCCCCATAACACAACCTGACCCCCCCGTCCCCATAACACAACCTGACCCCCATCCCCATAACACAACCTGACCCCCCCGTCCCCATAACACAACCTGACCCCCTGGTCCCCATAACACAACCTGACCCCCCCCATCCCCATAACACAACCTGACCCCCTGGTCCCCATAACACAACCTGACCCCCCCATCCCCATAACACAACCTGACCCCCCCCATCCCCATAACACAACCTGACGTCCCCATAACACAACCTGACCCCGTCCCCATAACACAACCTGACCCCTCCGTCCCCATAACACAACCTGACCCCCCATCCCCATAACACACCTGACCCCCTGTCCCCATAACACAACCTGACCCCCCCCTGGTCCCCATAACACAACCTGACCCCCCCGGTCCCCATAACACAACCTGACCCCCCCCTGGTCCCCATAACACAACCTGACCCCCCTGGTCCCCATAACACAACCTGACCCCCCTGGTCCCCATAACACAACCTGGCCCCCCTGGTCCCCATAACACAACCTGACCCCCCTGGTCCCCACATCGTACTAGCTAGCTACCACTGTCGAGGATAAACAAGAACATCAAGCTAACAACCTCACCATACGTACAGAACACACCATACGTACAGAACACACCATACGTACAGAACACACCATACGTCCCCAGAACACACCACCCCCGTCCCCAGAACACACCATACGTACAGAACACACACCATACGTACAGAACACACAGAACACACCATACGTACAGAACACACAGAACTCACCATACGTACAGAACACACCATACGTACAGAACACACCATACGTACAGAACACACCATACGTACAGAACACACCATACGTACAGAACTCACCATACGTACAGAACACACCATACGTACAGAACACACCATACGTACAGAACACACAGAACTCACCATACGTACAGAACACACCATACCCTGACCACCGTACAGAACTCACCATACGTACAGAACTCACCATACGTACAGAACACACCATACGTACAGAACACACCATACGTACAGAACACACCATACGTACAGAACACACCATACGTACAGAACACACCATACGTACAGAACTCACCATACGTACAGAACACACCATACGTACAGAACTCACCATACGTACAGAACACACCATACGTACAGAACTCACCATACGTACAGAACTCACCATACGTACAGAACACACCATACGTACAGAACTCACCATACGTACAGAACACACCATACGTACAGAACACACCATACGTACAGAACACACCATACGCACAGAACACACCATACGCACAGAACACACCATACGCACAGAACACACCATACGCACAGAACACACCATACGCACAGAACTCACCATACGTACAGAACTCACCATACGTACAGAACACACCATACATACAGAACTCACCATACGTACAGAACACACAGAACACACCATACGTACAGAACTCACCATACGTACAGAACTCACCATACGTACAGAACACACCATACGTACAGAACACACCATACGTACAGAACACACCATACGTACAGAACACACCATACGTACAGAACACACCATACGCACAGAACACACCATACGCACAGAACACACCATACGTACAGAACACACCATACGTACAGAACACACCATACGTACAGAACACACCATACGTACAGAACACACCATACGTACAGAACTCACCATACGTACAGAACACACCATACGTACAGAACACACCATACGTACAGAACACACCATACTCACAGAACTCACCATACGTACAGAACACACCATACGTACAGAACACACCACACGTACAGAACACACCATACGTACAGAACACACCATACGTACAGAACACACCATACGTACAGAACACACCATACGTACAGAACACACCATACGTACAGAACTCACTATACGTACAGAACACACTTGTAGAAGTCCCTTCCGTGTTAAATCAATCATTTAGGGCCTACCTGACACGTTGGATAAAGTCCTGTACTGTTAGGGTAGGCTGTGTACTGTCTCCTGTGGCACCTGCAATAGCAGTACTGGGTCCTGTGGAGAAGTGAAACTGGGCCAGCTGGCTTCCAAGCTGAAACATTCTCCTTGTGGATCTGAAACAACCAGAACCAAACTTGAAAATAAGTGGAACAACACCGAGCGTATAAAACATTAGGAACATAGGACTGACCAGGTGAAAGCTATGATCCCTAATTGATGTCACCTGTTCAATCCACTTCAATCAGTGTACATGAAGGGGAGGAGACATGCAGATGAAGGGGAGGAGACATGTAGATGAAGGGGAGGAGACATGTAAATGAAGGGGAGGAGACACGTAGATGAAGGGGAGGAGACCGGTTAAATTCAGAGGGTGAATGGGGAAAGACAAAAGATGTAAGTGCCTTTGAAAGGGGTATGGTAGTAATTAGGTGCCAATCGCACCGGTTTGAGTGTGGCAAGAACTGCAACGCTGCTGGGTTTTTCCATGCGCAACAGTTTCCCGAGTGTATCAAGAACGGTCCACCACCCAAAGAATATCCAGCCAACTTGATACAACTGTTGGGAAAGCATTGGAGTCAACATGGACCAGGATCCCTGTGTCACTCTTTAAGACACCTTGTCGAGTCCATGACCCGACGAACTGAGTCTGTTCTGAGGGTAAACCGGGGGATGCAGCGACTCAATATCAGGAAGGTGTTGCTAATGGTTTGTCTATGTAACTATAGAAGCGGAGAGGTGTAAGCTATATGTTGACATCAAACCGCATCACACTACAGGAAACTAAAAGCTCATTTAGACAGCAACATCTTAAAACAACAAGACTATATAGCTAAATAACAAAAAAAAATAACATTTAGAAAACGTGTTTTCTTTGACGGCTGGATATCATTTGTGTTTTACGTTCCAACCGGAATCCAAAAAACTTCGTAAATAACAAGAATACCGAAAAAACAACGTATACAAAGTAGCAAGATCAATTCACCAAGTTAAACCAAGTTAACTAGCTGTCGAAAAGGCATCAACTCACCACGTAGCCCACTTCCCTACCTGGTATCTTATTCTGCCGATGAACAACTCTGTTGTATGTTGGAAACCTTGTTATTTACAACGTTTTTTGGAATAGATTCCTGTTCCACATTTATTCCCAGCCGTTTTTGACTGTGCGACTTGGGAGGGGAAGCAGGCACAGCATGTCCTAGATAATTAAACTATATTTGGACAACACATCATTTACGTTACATTATCTCGCTGTATTTAGCTACAACTTCTACATTGCCAATGTCAACAAACGTGTTTGTTCACGACAAAAAAACACTCAGCGTTAGAACAAAAGACGGAGACTAATTCTAGCGTTAGAACAAAAGACGGAGACTAATTCTAGCGTTAGAACAAAAGACGGAGACTAATTCTAGCGTTAGAACAAAAGACGGAGACTAATTCTAGCGTTAGAACAAAAGACGGAGACTAATTCTAGCGTTAGAACAAAAGACGGAGACTAATTCTAGCGTTAGAACAAAAGACGGAGACTAATTCTAGCGTTAGAACAAAAGACGGAGACTAATTCTAGCGTTAGAACAAAAGACGGAGACTAATTCTAGCGTTAGAACAAAAGACGGAGACATACGTCGAGCGCTTACATTAATAAAGCCAGAGAAAGTTGAAAACAGGAGTTGTGGATGAGGCTTTGTGGATGAGGCAGCCGATATATTTACCAGCCGTCCAAACTTGTTGCAATGAAATTGTATCCAGGAATGATGTTGCCCAATCAGCGCTGTTCCGCTGCGGCCCGTTCCTGGAAGACGTAAACAACCAACCACGTGGAGGTCGGGTTTCCACCAGGAAAACCTCACCGCACTATACACGCTATCTGGGAGCAAAAAAATACATATATTTTGGACATTTTCGTCTTCTCATTCAACTGGAGAAAACACAAACTAACAAGTCATTCAATTTAAAATAAATACAATAAAAGTATGGGGCGTCGAGTTATGAGAGCGCAGTAGGCTATGGAAATCAATCTCTCACAGAGTGGATTCAGTTTACATTGCCGTGGTCATTGACTGTGGGGAGATGCATACGGTCTGTACCAGTAGAACATAGACATATAGCGAGCACAAACAAGTCATATGATCTTATGGTGTGTGTGTGTGTGTGTGTGCTTAAGTACATTACAGGAGGAACATGGTGTCTCCCCCTCCACATCCTTCCCCTCTTATTATGGAGCCACCTCTCTAACCAGGGCGCACAGGACAAGACCTCTAATTATGGAGCCACCTCTTTAACCAGGGGCACAGGACAAGACCTCTAATTATGGAGCCACCTCTCTAACCAGGGGCACAGGACAAGATCTCTTTAATTATGGAGCCACCTCTCTAACCAGGGGGCACAGGACAAGACCTCTAATTATGGAGCCACCTCTCTAACCAGGGGGCACAGGACAAGACCTCTAATTATGGAGCCACCTCTCTAACCAGGGGGCACAGGACAAGACCTCTAATTATGGAGCCACCTCTCTAACCAGGGGGCACAGGACAAGATCTCTTTAATTATGGAGCCACCTCTCTAACCAGGGGGCACAGGACAAGACCTCTAATTATGGAGCCACCTCTCTAACCAGGGGGCACAGGACAAGACCTCTAATTATGGAGCCACCTCTCTAACCAGGGGGCACAGGACAAGATCTCTTTAATTATGGAGCCACCTCTCTAACCAGGGGCACAGGACAAGACCTCTAATTATGGAGCCACCTCTCTAACCAGGGGGCACAGGACAAGAACTCTAATTATGGAGCCACATCTCTAACCAGGGGCACAGGACAAGACCTCTAATTATGGAGCCCTCTCTCAAACTAAGGGGCACAGGACAAGACCTCTTTAAGTATGGAGCCACATCTCTAACCAGGGGGCACAGGACAAGACCTCTAATTATGGAGCCACCTCTCTAACCAGGGGGCACAGGACAAGACCTCTCTAAGTATGGAGCCACATCTCTAACCAGGGGGCACAGGACAAGACCTCTAATTATGGAGCCACCTCTCTAACCAGGGGCACAGGACAAGATCTCTTTAATTATGGAGCCACCTCTCTAACCAGGGGGCACAGGACAATATCTCTTTAATTATGGAGCCACCTCTCTAACCAGGGGCACAGGACAAGACCTCTAATTATGAAGCCACCTCTCTAACCAGGGTGCACAGGACAAGACCTCGAATTATGGAGCCACCTCTCTAACCAGGGGGCACAGGACAAGATCTCTTTAATTATGGAGCCACCTCTCTAACCAGGGGGCACAGGACAAGACCTCTAATTATGAAGCCACCTCTCTAACCAGGGTGCACAGGACAAGACCTCGAATTATGGAGCCACCTCTCTAACCAGGGGGCACAGGACAAGACCTCTAATTATGAAGCCATCTCTCTAACCAGGGTGCACAGGACAAGACCTCTAATTATGGAGCCACCTCTCTAACCAGGGGCACAGGACAAGAACTCTAATTATGGAGCCACATCTCTAACCAGGGGGCACAGGACAAGAACTCTAATTATGGAGCCCTCTCTCAAACCAGGGGGCACAGGACAAGACCTCTCTAAGTATGGAGCCACATCTCTAACCAGGGGGCAGAGGACAAGACCTCTCTAAGTATGGAGCCACATCTCTAACCAGGGGGCACAGGACAAGACCTCTAATTATGGAGCCACCTCTCTAACCAGGGGGCACAGGACAAGACCTCTAATTATGGAGCCACCTCTCTAACCAGGGGGCACAGGACAAGACCTCTCTAATTATGGAGCCACCTCTCTAACCAGGGGGCACAGGACAAGACCTCTAATTATGGAGCCACCTCTCTAACCAGGGGGCACAGGACAAGATCTCTTTAATTATGGAGCCACCTCTCTAACCAGGGGGCACAGGACAAGACCTCTAATTATGGAGCCACCTCTCTAACCAGGGGGCACAGGACAAGACCTCTAATTATGGAGCCACCTCTCTAACCAGGGGGCACAGGACAAGACCTCTCTAAGTATGGAGCCACATTTCTAACCAGGGGCACAGGACAAGACCTCTAATTATGGAGCCACCTCTCTAACCAGGGGCACAGGACAAGATCTCTTTAATTATGGAGCCACCTCTCTAACCAGGGGCACAGGACAAGACCTCTAATTATGGAGCCACCTCTCTATCCAGGGGCATAGGACAAGACCTCTAATTATGGAGCCACCTGTCTAACCAGGGGGCACAGGACAAGACCTCTAATTATGGAGCCACCTCTAACCAGGGGGCACAGGACAATGACTCTCTAATTATGGAGCCACCTCTCTAACCAGGGGGCACAGGACAAGACTCTCAAATTATGGAGCCACCCCTCTAACCAGGGGGCACAGGACAAAACCTCTAATTATGGAGCCACCTATCTAACCAGGGGGCACAGGACAAGACCTCTAATTATGGATCCACCTTTCTAACCAGGGGGCACAGGACAAGACTGTGCAACTGAGCATTGTTTCAAATGCTTGCTATTTTTGAATTTCTTGTTATTGAAAAGTAGTGGACAGGTTAACATTGAAATGCAGAGTCAAAGACAGACCCAATGAAACCCAGAAGACTGTCATTTTTTAAATCTTTATTTAACCAAGCAAGTCAGTTAAGAACAAATTCTTATTTTCAATGGCGGCCTAGGAACAGTGGGTTAACTGCCTGTTCAGGGGCAGAACGACAGATTTGTACCTTGTCAGCTTGGGGGTTTGAACTTGCAACCTTCCGGTTACGAGTCCAACGCTCTAACCACTAGGCTACCCTGCAACATATAGAAGACTGTCATATGGAAGACTGTCATAGAGAAGACTGCCATAGAGAAGACTGCCATAGATGGAAGACTGCCATAGAGAAGACTGTCATATGGAAGACTGTCATACAGAAGACTGTCATATGGAAGACTGCCAGACTGCCAGAAGACTGTCATATGGAAGACTGTATGGAAGACTGTCATAGAGAAGACTGTCATATGGAAGACTGTCAGACTGAGAAGACTGTCATAGAGAAGACTGTCATAGAGAAGATGCCATAGAGAAGACTGCCATACAGAAGACTGTCATATGGAAGACTGTCATAGAGAAGACTGTCATATGGAAGACTGTCATATGGAAGACTGAGAGAAGACTGTCATCATAGAGAAGACTGTCATAGAAGACTGTCATATAGAAGACTGTCATAGAGAAGACTGTCGTATAGAAGACTGTCATAGCGAAGACTGTCGTACAGAAGACTGTCATAGAGAAGACTGTCGTACATAAGCACAACAGTGAAATGAAGATCAGAGAGCCTGTATTTTCTCTACAAACGTTCGTTAGGATGTTCAGCCTCTGCCTTTGTCAGCGAGGCAGAATGTCTGAAGTGGTCCTCAGGGGAGCAGGAGGAAGGATAGCTGAGGGTAATTTCACCTGAAGTAGAGAGAAGGTGAGGGAAGAGGGCCTTTTGTACAAATGGCTCAGCATTGTGTGGTTTAATGGAGCTGATAAACCCCACCCCCAGTTTCAAGTGGATAAACCCCCACCCCCTGTGGATAAACCCCACCCCCACTGTGTTATTTAATGTATCATACTGGGGTGTTATTGCATAACACAAGTGGATAAACCCCACCCCCTGTGGATAAACCCCACCCCCACTGTGTTATTTAATGTATCATACTGGGGTGTTATTGGATAAACACAAGTGGATAAACCCCACCCCCACCCCCTGTGGATAAACCCCCCCACCCCCCTCTGTGGATAAACCCCACCCCCTGTGGATAAACCCCACCACCCTGTGGATAAACCCCACCCCCACTGTGTTATTTAATGTATCATACTGGGGTGTTATTGCATAACACAAGTGGATAAACCCCACCCCCCTGTGGATAAACCCCACCCCTCTGTGGATAAACCCCACCCCTGTGGATAAACCCCACCCCTGTGGATAAACCCCACCCCGGTGGATAAACCCCACCCCTGTGAATAAACCCCACCCCCTATGGATAAACCCACCCCCTGTGGATAAACCCCAACCCCATGTGGATAAACCCCACCCCCCTGTGGATAAACCCCACCCCCTGTGGATAAACCCCACCCCCCTGTGTGTTAGTTAATGTATCATACTGGGGTGTTATTGCATAACACAAGTGGATAAACCCCACCCCCCTGTGGATAAACCCCACCCCCCTGTGTGTTAGTTAATGCATCATACTGGGGTGTTATTGCATAATGTTATGGGCATTTCTAGGGTTCTTTAAAGTACCGTAGATCACTAAATGATCCGCAAGCCATCAGATACAAGACGACTCAATGTCTTTTTTTGGGGAGGGGGGGGGCTTAAGATACACAAAGAGCTACAGCTGCACACTGACACACACTGATACACACACTGATACGCACTGATACACACTGATACACACTGATACACACTGATACACACACTGATACACACTGATACACACTGATACACACACTGATACACACACTGATACACACTGATACACACTGATACACACACTGATACACACTGATACACACTGATACACACTGATACACACACTGATACACACTGATACACACTGATACACACTGATACACACTGATACACACTGATACACACTGATACACACTGATACACACTGATACACACACTGATACACACTGATACACACTGACACACACTGATACACACTGATACACACACTGATACACACTGACACACACTGATACACACTGATACACACACTGATACACACTGATACACACTGATACACACTGATACACACTGATACACACACTGATACACACTGATACACACTGATACACACTGATACACACTGATACACACACTGATACACACTAACACACACTGATACACACACTGATACACACACACACACAGGCAATGCTTTTTTGGGGGGGGCATAAGATACACAAAGAGCTACAGCTGCACACTGATACACACTGATACACACTGATACACACTGATACACACTGATACACACTGACACACACTGATACACACTGATACATACTGATACATACTGATACACACTGATACACACTGATACACACTGATACACACTGATACACACACTGATACACACTGATACACACACTGATACACACTGATACACACTAACACACACTGATACACACACTGATACACACACTGATACACACTGATACACACACACTGATACACACACTGATACACACTGATACACACTGATACACACTGATACACACACTGATACACACACTGATACACACTGATACACACTGATACATACTGATACACACACTGATACACACTGATACACACTGATACACACACTGATACACACACTGATACACACTGATACACACACTGATACACACACTGATACACACTGATACACACTGACACACACTGATACACACACTGATACACACTGATACACACTGATACACACTGATACACACTGACACACACTGATACACACTGATACACACTGATACACACACTGATACACACTGATACACACTGACACACACTGATACACACTGATACACACTGATACACACTGATACACACTGATACACACTGATACACACTGACACACACTGATACACACTGATACACACTGACACACACTGATACACACTGATACACACTGATACACACTGACACACACTGATACACACTGACACACACTGATACACACTGATACACACACACTGATACACACTGACACACACACTGATACACACACAGATACACACTGATACATACTGATACACACTGACACACACTGATACACTGATACACACTGAT
Organism: Oncorhynchus keta; assembly: GCF_023373465.1. NCBI lineage: Eukaryota > Metazoa > Chordata > Actinopteri > Salmoniformes > Salmonidae > Oncorhynchus > Oncorhynchus keta. The sequence goes on from NW_026290995.1 coordinate 77,987, forward strand.
ACACACTGATACACACACTGATACACACTGATACACACTGATACACACACTGATACACACTGATACACACTGATACACACTGATACACACTGATACACACTGATACATACTGACACACACACTGATACACACACTGATACACACACACACAGGCAATGCTTTTTTTTGGGGGCATAAGATACACAAAGAGCTACAGCTGCACACTGATACACACTGATACACACTGATACACACTGATACTGATACACTGATACACACTGATACACACTGATACACACTGATACACACTGATACACACTGATACACACTGATACACACTGATACACACTGATACACACTGATACACACTGATACACACACTGATACACACTGATACACACACTGATACACACTGATACACACTGATACACACTGATACACACTGATACACACTGATACACACTGATACACACTGATACACACTGATACACACACTGATACACACTGATACACACTGACACACACTGATACACACTGACACACACTGATACACACTGATACACACTGATACATACTGATACACACTGATACACACTGATACACACTGATACACACTGATACACACTGATACACACACTGACTGACACACTGATACATACTGATACACACTGACACACACTGATACACACTGATACACACTGATACATACTGATACATACTGATACACACTGATACACACTGATACATACTGATAGACACTGATACACACTGATACACACTGACACACACTGATACACACTGATACATACTGATACATACTGATACACACTGATACACACTGATACATACTGATACACACTGATACACACTGATACATACTGATACACACTGATACACACTGATACACACTGACACACACTGATACACACTGACACACACTGATACACACTGATACATACTGATACATACTGATACACACTGATACACACTGATACATACTGATACACACTGATACATACTGATACACACTGACACACACTGATACACACTGATACACACTGATACATACTGATACATACTGATACACACTGATACACACTGATACATACTGATACACACTGATACACACTGATACACACACTGATACACACTGATACATACTGATACACACTGATACACACTGATACACACTGATACACACTGACACACACACTGATACACACTGATACACACTGATACACACTGATATACACACTGATACACACTGATACACACTGACACACACTGACACACACTGATACACACTGATACACACTGATACACACTGACACACACTGACACACACTGACACACACTGATACACACTGATACACACTGATACACACTGACACACACTGATACACACTGACACACACTGATACACACTGATACACACACACTGATACACACTGATACACACTGATACACACTGACACACACTGATACACACTGATACACACTGATACATACTGATACATACTGATACACACTGATACACACTGATACATACTGATACACACTGATACACACTGATACACACACTGATACACACTGATACATACTGATACACACACTGACACACACTGATACACACTGATACACACTGATACACACTGACACACACTGATACACACTGACACACACTGATACATACTGATACACACTGATACACACTGATACATACTGATACACACTGATACACACTGATACACACACTGATACACACTGATACATACTGATACACACTGACACACACTGATACACACTGATACACACTGATACATACTGATACATACTGATACACACTGATACACACTGATACATACTGATACACACTGATACACACTGATACACACACTGATACACACTGATACATACTGATACACACACTGACACACACTGATACACACTGATACACACTGATACACACTGACACACACTGATACACACTGACACACACTGATACATACTGATACACACTGATACACACTGATACATACTGATACACACTGATACACACTGATACACACTGATACACACTGACACACACTGATACATACTGATACACACTGATACACACTGATACACACTGATACACACTGATACATACTGATACATACTGATACACACTGATACACACTGATACATACTGATACATACTGATACATACTGATACACACTGATACATACTGATACACACTGACACACTGATACACACTGATACACACTGATACATACTGATACACACTGATACATACTGATACATACTGATACACACTGACACACACTGATACACACTGATACACACTGATACACACTGACACACACTGATACATACTGATACACACTGACACACACTGATACACACTGATACACACTGATACATACTGACACACACTGATACACACTGATACACACTGATACATACTGATACACACTGATACATACTGATACATACTGATACACACTGACACACACTGATACACACTGATACACACTGATACACACTGATACACACACTGATACACACTGATACACACTGATACACACTGATACATACTGATACACACTGATACACACTGACACACACTGATACACACTGATACATACTGATACATACTGATACACACACTGACACACACTGATACACACTGATACACACTGATACACACTGATACACACTGATACACACTGACACACACTGACACACACTGATACACACACTGACACACACTGATACACACACTGACACACACTGATACACACACTGATACACACACTGATACACACACTGATACACACTGATACACACTGATACACACTGATACACACTGATACACACTGATACATACTGATACACACACACTGATACACACTGATACACACTGATACACACTGATACACACTGATACACACACACTGATACACACTGATACACACTGATACACACTGATACACACACACTGATACACTGATACACACACACTGATACACTGATACACACACTGATACACACTGATACACACACTGATACACACACTGATACACACTGATACACACTGATACACACTGATACACACTGATACACACTGATACACACTGATACACACACTGATACACTGATACACACACTGATACACACTGATACACACTGATACACACTGATACACACACTGATACACTGATACACACACTGATACACACTGATACACTGACTGACACACACTGATACACACTGATACACACTGATACACTGATACACACTGATACACACTGATACACACACTGATACACTGATACACACACTGATACACACTGACACACACACTGATACACACTGATACACACTGATACACACTGATACACACACTGATACACACACTGATACACTGATACACACACTGATACACACTGATACACACTGACACACACTGATACACACTGATACACACTGATACACACTGATACACACTGATACACACTGATACACACTGATACACTGATACACACACTGATACACACTGATACACACTGACACACACACTGATACACACTGACACACACTGATACACACTGATACACACTGATACACACTGATACACACTGATACACACTGATACACACTGATACACACACTGATACACACTGATACACACTGATACACACACTGATACACACTGATACACACACTGATACACACTAACACACACTGATACACACTGATACACACACTGATACACACTGATACACACACTGATACATACTGATACACACTGATACACACACTGATACACACTGATACATACTGATACACACTGATACACACTGATACACACACTGATACACACTGATACACACTGATACACACTGATACACACTGATACACACACTGATACACACACTGATACACACACTGATACACACACTGATACACACTGATACACACTGATACACACACTGATACACACACTGATACACACTGACACACACTGATACACACACTGACACACACACTGATACACACACTGATACACACACTGATACACACTGACACACACACTGATACACACACTGATACACACTGATACACACTGACACACACTGATACACACTGATACACACACTGATACACACTGATACACACTGATACACACACACACTGACACACACTGATACACACTGACACACACTGATACACACTGATACACACTGATACACACACTGATACACACTGATACACACTGACACACACTGACACACACTGATACACACTGATACACACTGATACACACTGACACACACTGATACACACTGACACACACTGATACACACTGATACACACACACTGATACACACTGATACACACACACTGATACACACTGATACACACACTGATACACACTGATACATACTGATACACACTGACACACACTGATACACACTGATACACACTGATACACACACTGACACACACTGATACACACTGATACACACACTGATACACACTGATACACACTGATACATATTGACACACACACTGACACACACACTGACACACACACTGATACACACTGATACACACTGATACACACACACTGATACACACTGATACACACTGATACACACTGATACACACTGACACACACTGATACACACTGATACACACTGATACATACTGACACACACACTGACACACACAGACACACCCAACTACCCCTGACACACACTGATACACACCATGTACACACATACACACACACACACACACACACACACACACACACACACACACACACACACACACACACACACACACACACACACACACACACACACACACACACACACAAACAAACAAACAAACAAACAAACAAACAAACACACACACACACACACACACACACACACACACACACACACACACACACACACACACACACACACACACACACACACACACACACACACAGAGAGAGAGAGAGGAGACCACACATATAGAAGAGGATATTATAAAAGTGATGAGGAATATTTAATTCAACCACAAGTGTAAATACACCCTGGAATATCTCAAAACAGGGACGAACAATATCCGGATGGCGACGCGCCAAACGCTACGAACAGAGCTCAGTATCTTAACGGCAGATAGTCAAATCAGCTTCATATGAAAGGGACTCAATGAAAAGCCAATAAACTGAGGCACTCTGCCCGTCCTGGTCTCTGGTGACCTTCACTTGAGTAGAGATGGGCCTGATAACTAAACGTAGCCAGGCACAACCTCAATAAAATACATTTTTTAAAAAGCCCAACAATGGGAGGGTAACAAATAAAAAATAAAAAAATGTAATTAAAGCAGAGAGGCGATATTGGCTGAACTGCAACAGGAATTCTCCAACAGAAGCTTTTCTTTGTGTCGTTTAATATTGTCTCCAATCACCTCATAATACGTATCCGATCATATCCGTCATCTCTCGCTCACGCTTATCAGTCCCCTTTGTATTACAACTTGCAAATGAAATGACTTGGCGTTTTGAAGAGCCACATTCATTTAACAAAGAATATGCTTCAGCCTTTTTCATTTTCGGTTGGATTCTGAATCACGTGTGACCGTCTTTCATGCCCTTCCAATGTGGTTCCTCGCGCTTCATTGCAATCAGTTACGACTTGAGGATATGAAGAAGCTGCTGTGTTGGTGGAGGCTGTTGTAGTTCCCTGGTCCACTGAAACATCACCTCTCTTTACGGCAACCTAGAGATGATCAATACCATCAGACCTACCCTTAATCAATCATACCATTACACCTAACCTTAATCAATCATACCATTACACCTAACCTTAATCAATCATACCATTATTCTTCACCTTAATCAATCATACCATTACACCTAGCCTTAATCAATCACACCATTACACTTAACCTTAATCAATCACACCATTACACTTAACCTTAATCAATCATACCATTACACCTAACCTTAATCAATCATACCATCAGACCTAACCTTAATCAATCATACCATTACACCTAACCTTAATCAATCATACCATTATTCTTCACCTTAATCAATCATACCATTACACCTAGCCTTAATCAATCACACCATTACACTTAACCTTAATCAATCACACCATTACACTTAACCTTAATCAATCACACCATTACACTTAACCTTAATCAATCATACCATTACACTTAACCTTAATCAATACACCTAATGTGAAGGTGTTATTCAATTAACTGAATTAAAAGATGTCATGCAAGTAATCCCACTTCCTGTCAACGGATGACATCATTAAGTGGTGGCTAAATGCTTTTTCCTCTCCTGTTCCAGACTAAATGCTTTGTCCTCTCCTGTTCCAGGCTAAATGCTTTGTCCTCTCCTGTTCCAGACTAAATGCTTTGTCCTCTCCTGTTCCAGACTAAATGCTCTGTCTTCTCCTGTTCCAGGCTAAATGCTTTGTCCTCTCCTGTTCCAGACTAAATGCTTTGTCCTCTCCTGTTCCAGGCTAAATGCTTTGTCCTCTCCTGTTCCAGACTAAATGCTCTGTCCTCTCCTGTTCCAGACTAAATGCTCTGTCCTCTCCTGTTCCAGGCTAAATGCTTCATCCTCTCCTGTTCCAGACTAAATGCTCTGTCCTCTCCTGTTCCAGACTAAATGCTTTGTCCTCTCCTGTTCCAGACTAAATGCTTTGTCCTCTCCTGTTCCAGACTAAATGCTTTGTCCTCTCCTGTTCCAGACTAAATGCTCTGTCCTCTCCTGTTCCAGACTAAATGCTTTGTCCTCTCCTGTTCCAGGCTAAATGCTTTGTCCTCTCCTGTTCCAGACTAAATGCTTTGTCCTCTCCTGTTCCAGACTAAATGCTTTGTCCTCTCCTGTTCCAGACTAAATGCTTTGCCCTCTCCTGTTCCAGACTAAATGCTTTGCCCTCTCCTGTTCCAGACTAAATGCTTTGTCCTCTCCTGTTCCAGACTAAATGCTTTGTCCTCTCCTGTTCCAGACGAAATGCTTTGTCCTCTCCTGTTCCAGACGAAATGCTTTGTCCTCTCCTGTTCCAGACTAAATGCTTTGTCCTCTCCTGTTCCAGGCTAAATGCTTTGTCCTCTCCTGTTCCAGACTAAATGCTCTGTCCTCTCCTGTTCCAGACTAAATGCTCTGTCCTCTCCTGTTCCAGGCTAAATGCTTCATCCTCTCCTGTTCCAGACTAAATGCTCTGTCTTCTCCTGTTCCAGACTAAATGCTTTGTCCTCTCCTGTTCCAGACTAAATGCTTTGTCCACTCCTGTTCCAGACTAAATGCTTTGTCCTCTCCTGTTCCAGACTAAATGCTCTGTCCTCTCCTGTTCCAGACTAAATGCTTTGTCCTCTCCTGTTCCAGGCTAAATGCTTTGTCCTCTCCTGTTCCAGACTAAATGCTTTGCCCTCTCCTGTTCCAGACTAAATGCTTTGTCCTCTCCTGTTCCAGACTAAATGCTTTGCCCTCTCCTGTTCCAGACTAAATGCTTTGCCCTCTCCTGTTCCAGACTAAATGCTTTGTCCTCTCCTGTTCCAGACTAAATGCTTTGTCCTCTCCTGTTCCAGACGAAATGCTTTGTCCTCTCCTGTTCCAGACTAAATGCTTTGTCCTCTCCTGTTCCAGGCTAAATGCTTTGTCCTCTCCTGTTCCAGACTAAATGCTCTGTCCTCTCCTGTTCCAGACTAAATGCTCTGTTTCCATTAGGCTAAATGCTTCAGTGTTCCAGACTAAATGCTGTCTCTCCTGTTCCAGACTAAATGCTTTGTCCTCTCTGTTCCAGACTAAATGCTTTGTCCAGCCTGTTCCAGACTAAATTCTTTGTCCTCTCATTCCAGACTAAATGCTCTGTCCTCTCCTGTTCCAGACTAAATGCTTTGTCCTCTCCTGTTCCAGGCTAAATGCTTTGTCCTCTCCTGTTCCAGACTAAATGCTTTGCCCTCTCCTGTTCCAGACTAAATGCTTTGTCCTCTCCTGTTCCAGACTAAATGCTTTGCCCTCTCCTGTTCCAGACTAAATGCTTTGCCCTCTCCTGTTCCAGACTAAATGCTTTGTCCTCTCCTGTTCCAGACTAAATGCTTTGTCCTCTCCTGTTCCAGACGAAATGCTTTGTCCTCTCCTGTTCCAGACTAAATGCTTTGTCCTCTCCTGTTCCAGACGAAATGCTTTGTCCTCTCCTGTTCCAGACGAAATGCTTTGTCCTCTCCTGTTCCAGGCTAAATGCATTATTAGACAGTGTTGAGCCTTAGTGGACTCTGTTTCATTAGACAGTGTTGAGCCTTAGTGGACTCTGTGTCATTAGACAGTGTTGAGCCTTAGTGGACTCTGTTTCATTAGACAGTGTTGAGCCTTAGTGGACTCTGTTTCATTAGACAGTGTTGAGCCTTAGTGGACTCTGTTTCATTAGACAGTGTTGAGCCTTAGTGGACTCTGTTTCATTAGACAGTGTTGAGCCTTAGTGGACTCTGTTTCATTAGACAGTGTTGAGCCTTAGTGGACTCTGTTTCATTAGACAGTGTTGAGCCTTAGTGGACTCTGTTTCATTAGACAGTGTTGAGCCTTAGTGGACTCTGTTTCATTAGACAGTGTTGAGCCTATAGTGGACTCTGTTTCATTAGACAGTGTTGAGCCTTAGTGGACTCTGTTTCATTAGACAGTGTTGAGCCTTAGTGGACTCTGTTTCATTAGACAGTGTTGAGCCTTAGTGGACTCTGTGTCATTAGACAGTGTTGAGCCTTATAGTGGACTCTGTTTCATTAGACAGTGTTGAGCCTTATAGTGGACTCTGTTTCATTAGACAGTGTTGAGCCTTAGTGGACTCTGTTTCATTAGACAGTGTTGAGCCTTAGTGGACTCTGTGTCATTAGACAGTGTTGAGCCTTATAGTGGACTCTGTTTCATTAGACAGTGTTGAGCCTTATAGTGGACTCTGTTTCATTAGACAGTGTTGAGCCTTAGTGGACTCTGTTTCATTAGACAGTGTTGAGCCTTAGTGTGTTTCATTAGACAGTGTTGAGCCTTAGTGTGTTTCATTAGACAGTGTTGAGCCTTATAGTGGACTCTGTTTCATTAGACAGTGTTGAGCCTTAGTGGACTCTGTTTCATTAGACAGTGTTGAGTCTTAGTGGACTCTATTTCATTAGACAGTGTTGAGCCTTAGTGGACTCTGTGTCATTAGACAGTGTTGAGCCTTATAGTGGACTCTGTTTCATTAGACAGTGTTGAGCCTTATAGTGGACTCTGTTTCATTAGACAGTGTTGAGCCTTAGTGGACTCTGTTTCATTAGACAGTGTTGAGCCTTAGTGTGTTTCATTAGACAGTGTTGAGCCTTAGTGTGTTTCATTAGACAGTGTTGAGCCTTATAGTGGACTCTGTTTCATTAGACAGTGTTGAGCCTTAGTGGACTCTGTTTCATTAGACAGTGTTGAGTCTTAGTGGACTCTATTTCATTAGACAGTGTTGAGCCTTAGTGGACTCTGTTTCATTAGACAGTGTTGAGCCTTAGTGTGTTTCATTAGACAGTGTTGAGCCTTAGTGTGTTTCATTAGACAGTGTTGAGCCTTATAGTGGACTCTGTTTCATTAGACAGTGTTGAGCCTTAGTGTGTTTCATTAGACAGTGTTGAGCCTTAGTGTATTTCATTAGACAGTGTTGAGCCTTAGTGGACTCTGTTTCATTAGACAGTGTTGAGCCTTATAGTGGACTCTGTTTCATTAGACAGTGTTGAGCCTTAGTGTGTTTCATTAGACAGTGTTGAGCCTTAGTGTGTTTCATTAGACAGTGTTGAGCTTTATAGTGGACGCTGTTTCATTAGACAGTGTTGAGCCTTAGTGTGTTTCATTAGACAGTGTTGAGCCTTATAGTGGACTCTGTTTCATTAGACAGTGTTGAGCCTTAGTGTGTTTCATTAGACAGTGTTGAGCCTTATAGTGGACTCTGTTTCATTAGAGAGGCCTCCACGGTAATTAGTCATCCAGTATGCAACGCTGAAGTGGTCATTAGCATGCTAAAGTTGAATTGTTCAATTATCATTGGAAACCTCGATGCCGTGGAAACCAGTGTTGGAAAACCATGGAGAACCTTCCTGTTCCTGCCATGCTGCCACACAGGCATTATGTGCAATGGTCCCAATTAGGAGGGCCCTCACACTAAGCTGTGGTGGCCTGTGTGGGCGGTGTGTGTGTGTGTGTGTGTGTGTGTGTGTGTGTGTGTGTGTGTGTGTGTGTGTGTGTGTGTGTGTGTGTGTGTGTGTGTGTGTGTGTGTGTGTGTGTGAAATGTGTTATGGTGTCAGTGGAGGCTGCTGATGGGAGGATGGAGTCATAATAGACGGCTGGGAACGGAGTTAATGGAAGGGCATCATATACATGGAAACCATGGAAACTGTCATGGAACCATGGAAACCATGGAAACCGTGGAAACCATGGAAACCATGTGTCTGATACCGGGGGTTCCACTGATTCCTGCCATTACCACCAGCCCTTCCTCCCAAATTAAGGTGACACAACCTCCTGTGGGGTTCTGTCATGGAGGGACATTATGTGTGTGTGGGGGTTGTGTGTGTGAGTGACATTGTGTGACACTGGGTGGGGTTCTGTCATGGAGGGACATTATGTGACACTGTGGATGGAAATCTGGTTAATGAGTGAATTATAGAGACACTGGGACCTCAGGGGGTTCTGTCATGGAGGGACATTATAGAGACACTGGGACCTCAGGGGGTTCTGTCATGGAGGGACATTATAGAGACACTGGGACCTCAGGGGGTTCTGTCATGGAGGGACATTATAGAGACACTGGGACCTCGGGGGGTTCTGTCATGGAGGGACATTATAGAGACACTGGGACCTCAGGGGGTTCTGTCATGGAGGGACATTATAGAGACACTGGGACCTCGGGGGGTTCTGTCATGGAGGGACATTATAGAGACACTGGGACCTCAGGGGGTTCTGTCATGGAGGGACATTATAGAGACACTGGGACCTCAGGGGTTCTGTCATGGAGGGACATTATAGAGACACTGGGACCTCAGGGGGTTCTGTCATGGAGGGACATTATAGAGACACACGGGGACCTCAGGGGGTTCTGTCATGGAGGGACATTATAGAGACACACTGGGACCTCAGGGGGATCTGTCATGGAGGGACATTATAGAGACACGCTGGGACCTCGGGGGGTTCTGTCATGGAGGGACATTATAGAGACACTGGGACCTCAGGGGGTTCTGTCATGGAGGGACATTATAGAGACACTGGGACCTCGGGGGGTTCTGTCATGGAGGGACATTATAGAGACACTGGGACCTCAGGGGGTTCTGTCATGGAGGGACATTATAGAGACACTGGGACCTCGGGGGGTTCTGTCATGGAGGGACATTATAGAGACATGCTGGGACCTCAGGGGGTTCTGTCATGGAGGGACATTATAGAGACACTGGGACCTCGGGGGGTTCTGTCATGGAGGGACATTATAGAGACACTGGGACCCTGGGGGTTCTGTCATGGAGGGACATTATAGAGACATGCTGGGACCTCAGGGGGTTCTGTCATGGAGGGACATTATAGAGACACACTGGGACCTCCTCTCCCCCTCCCTCCCTCCCTCCCTCCCTCCCTCCCTCCCCCTCCCTCCCTCCCTCCCTCCCTCCCTCCCTCCCTCCAGGGTGCTGTGGAGACAGGAGACGTTTTATACAGACATTTATCGTGTAATTACAGCTCCAGGATCAGTTTGTGACGACCCCGGCATGATGGCTGATAAACGATAATGGTCTGTTTCACTCCTTTCAACGACCCAGGTGGGGTTCGTTCCCAGGCACAAAGGGAACATCCCTCAGTCCCCTTCACTATGCTCATTACTGTCCTATATTAAACCGTACGTTTCCAGAGACCGATGGTCTATTTTTGGCAAGAGAACATTGGGCCACCAAAACCCCTGTGTAGTTGGCACACACAGGGAGACACACTGGCCACGGATGAGAAGAAGGCGAGTAAAGCTTTCAAACTGTTGAGATGGGCTTGCAGTAATATATGAATAATAATATATGCCATTTAGCAGACGCTTTTATCCAAAGCGACTTACAGTCATGTGTGCATACATTCTACGTATGGGTGGTCCCGGGAATCGAACCCACTACCCTGGCGTTACAAGTGCCATGCTCTACCAACTGAGCTACAGTTGGCAGAGCAGTCATACAATTACAATCCCATCATTTGTGTCGATGGATTCCAGCTACTGTGTTCCAGCTACTGTGTTCCAGCGACTGTGTTCCAGCTACTGTGTTCCAGCTACTGTGTTTCAGCTACTGGGTTCCAGCTACTGTGTTCCAGCTACTGTGTTCCAGCTACTGGTTCCAGCTACTGGGTTCCAGCTACTGTGTTCCAGCTACTGGTTCCAGCTACTGGGTTCCAGCTACTGGGTTCCAGCTACTGGTTCCAGCTACTGTGTTCCAGCTACTGGTTCCAGCTACCAGGTTCCAGCTACTGTGTTCCAGCTACTGGTTCCAGCTACTGGGTTCCAGCTACTGTGTTCCAGCTACTGGTTCCAGCTACTGTGTTCCAGCTACTGTGTTCCAGCTACTGTGTTCCAGCTACTGTGTTCCAGCTCTCAGGTCCAGCCACATCTCAGTGTTTTATATGACCAAGACGACAATACCATCTAGAATACAACACGGAGGGCTGCTGGGCTGTATCTGATGTCTGGTTATCGACCTCTCTCTCTCCCCACTGACTGACTTCACATAAACCTGCAGGTTATGGTGGGGTCACAAACTCCCCCTAAACCTGCAGGTCAAGGTGGGGTCACAAACTCCCCCTAAGCCTGCAGGTCAAGGTGGGGTCACAAACTCCCCCTAAACCTGCAGGTCAAGGTGGGGTCACAAACTCCCCTTAAACCAGCAGGTCATGGTGGGGTCACAAACTCCCCCTAAAGCAGCAGGTCAAGGTGGGGTCACAAACTCCCCCTAAACCAGCAGGTCATGGTGGGGTCACAAACTCCCCCTAAAACAGCAGGTCATGGTGGGGTCACAAACTCCCCCTAAAGCAGCAGGTCAAGGTGGGGTCACAAACTCCCCCTAAACCTGCAGGTCAAGGTGGGGTCACATGGTCTCCAACTGAAAACCAGGTGTTACATTAGGAGCCTGTTCACCAGCTGGTCTCACCCTGATGTTTATACTCCCCAGGTGTTACAGTAAGCCTGTTGGTCTCTACCCTGATGTTTATACCACAGGTGTTACAGTAGGAGCCTGTTCACCAGCTGGTCTCTACCCTGATGTTTATACCACAGGTGTTACAGTAGGAGCCTGTTCACCAGCTGGTCTCTACCCTGATGTTTATACCACAGGTGTTACAGTAGGAGCCTGTTCACCAGCTGGTCTCTACCCTGATGTTTATACCACAGGTGTTACAGTAGGAGCCTGTTCACCAGCTGGTCTCTACCCTGATGTTTATACCACAGGTGTTACAGTAGGAGCCTGTTCACCAGCTGGTCTCTACCCTGATGTTTATACCACAGGTGTTACAGTAGGAGCTTGTTCACCAGCTGGTCTCTAGCTGGTCTCCCTGATGTTTATACCACAGGTGTTACAGTAGGAGTCTGTTCACCAGCTGGTCTCTACCCTGATGTTTATACACAGGTGTTACAGTAGGTGTTCACCAGCTGGTCTCTACCTGATGAGCCAGGTGTTTAGGAGCCTGTTCACCAGCTGGTCTCTACCCTGATGTTTATACCACAGGTGTTACAGTAGGAGCCTGTTCACCAGCTGGTCTCTACCCTGATGTTTATACCACAGGTGTTACAGTAGGAGCCTGTTCACCAGCTGGTCTCTACCCTGATGTTTATACCACAGGTGTTACAGTAGGAGCCTGTTCACCAGCTGGTCTCTACCCTGATGTTTATACCACAGGTGTTACAGTAGGAGCCTGTTCACCTGCTGGTCTCTACCCTGATGTTTATACCACAGGTGTTACAGTAGGAGCCTGTTCACCAGCTGGTCTCTACCCTGATGTTTATACCACAGGTGTTACAGGAGCCTGTTCACCAGCTTACCCTGATGTTTATACCACAGGTGTTACAGTAGGAGCCTGTTCACAGGTGTTACAGTAGGAGCCTGTTCACCAGCTGGTCTCTACCCTGATGTTTATACCACAGGTGTTACAGTAGATGAGCCTGTTCACCAGCTGGTCTCTACCCTGATGTTTATACCACAGGTGTTACAGTAGGAGCCTGTTCACCAGCTGGTCTCTACCCTGATGTTTATACCACAGGTGTTACAGTAGGAGCCTGTTCACCAGCTGGTCTCTACCCTGATGTTTATACCACAGGTGTTACAGTAGGAGCCTGTTCACCAGCTGGTCTCTACCCTGATGTTTATACCACAGGTGTTACAGTAGGAGCCTGTTCACCAGCTGGTCTCTACCCTACCACAGGTGTTACAGTAGGAGCCTGTTCACCAGCTGGTCTCTACCCTGATGTCTATACCACAGGTGTTACAGTAGGAGCCTGTTCACCAGCTGGTCTCTACCCTGATGTTTATACCACAGGTGTTACAGTAGGAGCCTGTTCACCAGCTGGTCTCTACCCTGATGTTTATACCACAGGTGTTACAGTAGGAGCCTGTTCACCAGCTGGTCTCTACCCTGATGTTTATACCACAGGTGTTACAGTAGGAGCCTGTTCACCAGCTGGTCTCTACCCTGATGTTTATACCACAGGTGTTACAGTAGGAGCCTGTTCACCAGCTGGTCTCTACCCTGATGTTTATACCACAGGTGTTACAGTAGGAGCCTGTTCACCAGCTGGTCTCTACCCTGATGTTTATACCACAGGTGTTACAGTAGGAGCCTGTTCACCAGCTGGTCTCTACCCTGATGTTTATACCACAGGTGTTACAGCTGGTCTCTACCCTGATGTTTAAGCCTGTTCACCAGCTGGTCTCTACCCTGATGTTTATACCACAGGTGTTACAGTAGGAGCCTGTTCACCAGCTGGTCTCTACCCTGATGTTTATACCACAGGTGTTACAGTAGGAGCCTGTTCACCAGCTGGTCTCTACCCTGATGTTTATACCACAGGTGTTACAGTAGGAGCCTGTTCACCAGCTGGTCTCTACCCTGATGTTTATACCACAGGTGTTACAGTAGGAGCCTGTTCACCAGCTGGTCTCTACCCTGATGTTTATACCACAGGTGTTACAGTAGGAGCCTGTTCACCAGCTGGTCTCTACCCTGATGTTTATACCACAGGTGTTACAGTAGGAGCCTGTTCACCAGCTGGTCTCTACCCTGATGTTTATACCACAGGTGTTACAGTAGGAGCCTGTTCACCAGCTGGTCTCTACCCTGATGTTTATACCACAGGTGTTACAGTAGGAGCCTGTTCACCAGCTGGTCTCTACCCTGATGTTTATACCACAGGTGTTACAGTAGGAGCCTGTTCACCAGCTGGTCTCTACCCTGATGTTTATACCACAGGTGTTACAGTAGGAGCCTGTTCACCAGCTGGTCTCTACCCTGATGTTTATACCACAGGTGTTACAGTAGGAGCCTGTTCTGATGTTTATACCAGCTGGTCTCTACCCTGATGTTTATACCACAGGTGTTACAGTAGGAGCCTGTTCACCAGGTGCTGGTCTCTACCCTGATGTTTATACCACAGGTGTTACAGTAGGAGCCTGTTCACCAGCTGGTCTCTACCCTGATGTTTATACCACAGGTGTTACAGTAGGAGCCTGTTCACCAGCTGGTCTCTCCCCTGATGTTTATACCACAGGTGTTACAGTAGGAGCCTGTTCACCAGCTGGTCTCTACCCTGATGTTTATACCACAGGTGTTACAGTAGGAGCCTGTTCACCAGCTGGTCTCTACCCTGATGTTTATACCACAGGTGTTACAGTAGGAGCCTGTTCACCAGCTGGTCTCTACCCTGATGTTTATACCACAGGTGTTACAGTAGGAGTCTGTTCACCAGCTGGTCTCTACCCTGATGTTTATACCACAGGTGTTACAGTAGGAGCCTGTTCACCAGCTGGTCTCTACCCTGATGTTTATACCCACAGGTGTTACAGTAGGAGTCTGTTCACCAGCTGGTCTCTACCCTGATGTTTATACCACAGGTGTTACAGTAGGAGCCTGTTCACCAGCTGGTCTCTACCCTGATGTTTATAGCTGGTCTCTACAGGTGTTACAGTAGGAGCCTGTTCACCAGCTGGTCTCTACCCTGATGTTTATACTTCCACAGGTGTTACAGTAGGAGCCTGTTCACCAGCTGGTCTCTACCCTGATGTCTATACCACAGGTGTTACAGTAGGAGCCTGTTCACCAGCTGGTCTCTACCCTGATGTTTATACCACAGGTGTTACAGTAGGAGCCTGTTCACCAGCTGGTCTCTACCCTGATGTTTATACCACAGGTGTTACAGTAGGAGCCTGTTCACCAGCTGGTCTCTACCCTGATGTTTATACCACAGGTGTTACAGTAGGAGCCTGTTCACCAGCTGGTCTCTACCCTGATGTTTATACCACAGGTGTTACAGTAGGAGCCTGTTCACCAGCTGGTCTCTACCCTACCCAGGTGATGCCTGTTATACCACAGGTGTTACAGTAGGAGCCTGTTCACCAGCTGGTCTCTACCCTGATGTTTATACCACAGGTGTTACAGTAGGAGCCTGTTCACCAGCTGGTCTCTACCCTGATGTTTATACCACAGGTGTTACAGTAGGAGCCTGTTCACCAGCTGGTCTCTACCTGATGTTTATACCCCTGAGGTTTTACCACAGGTGTTACAGTAGGAGCCTGTTCACCAGCTGGTCTCTACCCTGATGTTTATACCACAGGTGTTACAGTAGGAGCCTGTTCACCAGCTGGTCTCTACCTGGTCTCTACCCTGATGTTTATACCACAGGTGTTACAGTAGGAGCCTGTTCACCAGCTGGTCTCTACCCTGATGTTTATACCACAGGTGTTACAGTAGGAGCCTGTTCACCAGCTGGTCTCTACCCTGATGTTTATACCACAGGTGTTACAGTAGGAGCCTGTTCACCAGCTGGTCTCTACCCTGATGTTTATACACACAGGTGTTACAGTAGGAGCCTGTTCACCAGCTGGTCTCTACCCTGATGTTTATACCACAGGTGTTACAGTAGGAGCCTGTTCACCAGCTGGTCTCTACCCTGATGTTTATACCACAGGTGTTACAGTAGGAGCCTGTTCACCAGCTGGTCTCTACCCTGATGTACCACAGGTATACTGTTCACAGCTGGGTGTTACAGGTGTAGGAGCCTGTTCACCAGCTGGTCTCTACCCTGATGTTTATACCACAGGTGTTACAGTAGGAGCCTGTTCACCAGCTGGTCTCTACCCTGATGTTTATACCACAGGTGTTACGGTAGGAGTCTGTTCACCAGCTGGTCTCTACCCTGATGTCTATACCACAGGTGTTACAGTAGGAGCCTGTTCACCAGCTGGTCTCTACCCTGATGTTTATACCACAGGTGTTACATTAGGAGCCTGTTCACCAGCTGGTCTCTACCCTGATGTCTATACCACAGGTGTTACAGTAGGAGCCTGTTCACCAGCTGGTCTCTACCCTGAATCTCAGGTGTTTGTCCAGAAACCCTGATGTTTATACCACAGGTGTTAGGATAGCCTGTTCACCAGCTGGTCTCTACCCTGATGTTTATACCACAGGTGTTACAGTAGGAGCCTGTTAAAGCTGGTCTGTACCCTATGTTTATACCACAGGGAATAGGGCCTGTTCACCAGTATAACAGGTGTTACAGTGTACTATATAGGGAATAGGGCTGTGAGTATAGGAGTAGTGTACTATATAGGGAATAGGGCTGTAGTATAAAGTAGTGTACTATATAGGGAATAGGGCTGTAGTATAGAGTAGTGTACTATATAGGGAATAGGGCTGTAGTATAAAGTAGTGTACTATATAGGGAATAGGGCTGTAGTATAGAGTAGTGTACTATATAGGGAATAGGGCTGTAGTATAGAGTAGTGTACTATATAGGGAATAGGGCTGTAGTATAGAGTAGTGTACTATATAGGGAATAGGGCTGTAGTATAAAGTAGTGTACTATATAGGGAATAGGGCTGTAGTATAGAGTAGTGTACTATATAGGGAATGGGGCTGTAGTATAAAGTAGTGTACTATATAGGGAATAGGGCTGGAGTATAAAGTAGTGCACTATATAGGGAATAGGGCTGTAGTATAAAGTAGTGTACTATATAGGGAATAGGGCTGTAGTATAAAGTAGTGTACTATATAGGGAATAGGGCTGTAGTATAGAGTAGTGCACTATATAGGGAATAGGGCTGTAGTATAGAGTAGTGCACTATATAGGGAATAGGGCTGTAGTATAAAGTAGTGCACTATATAGGGAATAGGGCTGTAGTATAAAGTAGTGCACTATATAGGGAATAGGGCTGTAGTATAAAGTAGTGCACTATATAGGGAATAGGGCTATAGTATAAAGTAGTGCACTATAATAGGGAATAGGGCTGTAGTATAGAGTAGTGTACTATATAGGGAATAGGGCTGTAGTATAAAGTAGTGTACTATAATAGGGAATAGGGCTGTAGTATAAAGTAGTGTACTATATAGGGAATAGGGCTGTAGTATAAAGTAGTGTACTATAATAGGGAATAGGGCTGTAGTATAAAGTAGTGTACTATATAGGGAATAGGGCTGTAGTATAAAGTAGTGTACTATATAGGGAATAGGGCTGTAGTATAAAGTAGTGTACTATAATAGGGAATAGGGCTGTAGTATAAAGTCGTGCACTATATAGGGAATAGGGCTGTAGTATAAAGTAGTGTACTATATAGGGAATAGGGCTGTAGTATAAAGTAGTGTACTATAATAGGGAATAGGGCTGTAGTATAAAGTAGTGTACTATATAGGGAATAGGGCTGTAGTATAAAGTAGTGTACTATATAGGGAATAGGGCTGTAGTATAAAGTAGTGTACTATAATAGGGAATAGGGCTGTAGTATAAAGTCGTGCACTATATAGGGAATAGGGCTGTAGTATAAAGTTGTGTACTATATAGGGAATAGGGCTGTAGTATAAAGTAGTGCACTATATAGGGAATAGGGCTGTAGTATAAAGTTGTGTACTATATAGGGAATAGGGCTGTAGTATAAAGTTATTTTTATTTTTTTATTTTTTTTATTTCACCTTTATTTAACCAGGTAGGCTAGTTGAGAACACCTTTATTTAACCAGGTAGGCTAGTTGAGAACACCTTTATTTAACCAGGTAGGCTAGTTGAGAACACCTTTATTTAACCAGGTAGGCTAGTTGAGAACACCTTTATTTAACCAGGTAGGCTAGTTGAGAACACCTTTATTTAACCAGGTAGGCTAGTTGAGAACACCTTTATTTAACCAGGTAGGCTAGTTGAGAACACCTTTATTTAACCAGGTAGGCTAGTTGAGAACACCTTTATTTAACCAGGTAGGCTAGTTGAGAACACTTTATTTAACCAGGTAGGCTAGTTGAGAACACCTTTATTTAACCAGGTAGGCTAGTTGAGAACACCTTTATTTAACCAGGTAGGCTAGTTGAGAACACCTTTATTTAACCAGGTAGGCTAGTTGAGAACACCTTTATTTAACCAGGTAGGCTAGTTGAGAACACCTTTATTTAACCAGGTAGGCTAGTTGAGAACACCTTTATTTAACCAGGTAGGCTAGTTGAGAACACCTTTATTTAACCAGGTAGGCTAGTTGAGAACACCTTTATTTAACCAGGTAGGCTAGTTGAGAACACCTTTATTTAACCAGGTAGGCTAGTTGAGAACACCTTTATTTAACCAGGTAGGCTAGTTCAGAACAAGTTCTCATTTGCAACTGCGACCTGGCCAAGATAAAGCATAGCAGTGTGAACAGACAACACAGAGTTACACATGGAGTAAACAATTAACAAGTCAATAACACAGTAGAAAAAAAGGGCAGTCAATATACAATGTGTGCAAAAGGCATGAGGAGGTAGGAGAATAATTACAATATTGCAGATTAACACTGGAGTGATAAATGATCAGATGGTCAAGTACAGGTAGAGATATTGGTGTGCAAAAGAGCAGAAAAGTAAATAAATAAAAACTGTGGGGATGAGGTAGGTGAAAATTTGTGGGCTATTTACCAATAGATTATGTACAGCTGCAGCGATCGGTTAGCTGCTCAGATAGCTGATGTTTGAAGTTGGTGAGGGAGATAAAAGTCTCCAACTTCAGCGATTTTTGCAATTCGTTCCAGTCACAGGCAGCAGAGTACTGGAACGAAAGGCGGCCAAATGAGGTGTTGGCTTTAGGGATGATCAATGAGATACACCTGCTGGAGCGCGTGCTACGGATGGGTGTTGCCATCGTGACCAGTGAACTGAGATAAGGCGGAGCTTTACCTAGCATGGCCTTGTAGATGACCTGGAGCCAGTGGGTCTGGCAACGAATATGTAGCGAGGGTCAGCCGACTAGAGCATACAAGTCGCAGTGGTGGGTGGTATAAGGTGCTTTAGTGACAAAACGGATGGCACTGTGATAAACTGCATCCAGTTTGGGGAGTCGAGTGTTGGAAGCCATTTTGTAGATGACATCGCCGAAGTCGAGGATCGGTAGGATAGTCAGTTTTACCAGGGTAAGCTTGGCAGCGTGAGTGAAGGAGGCTTTGTTGCGGAATAGAAAGCCGACTCTTGATTTGATTTTCGATTGGAGATGTTTGATATGGGTAAGTGCACTATATAGGGAATAGGGCTGTAGTATAAAGTAGTGTACTATATAGGGAATAGGGCTGTAGTATAAAGTAGTGTACTATATAGGGAATAGGGCTGTAGTATAAAGTAGTGCACTATATAGGGAATAGGGCTGTAGAATAGAGTAGTGTACTATATAGGGAATAGGGCTGTAGTATAAAGTAGTGTACTATATAGGGAATAGGGCTGTAGTATAAAGTAGTGCTCTATATAGGGAATAGGGCTGTAGTATAAAGTAGTGCACTATATAGGGAATAGGGCTGTAGTATAAAGTAGTGCACTATATAGGGAATAGGGCTGTAGTATAAAGTCGTGTACTATATAGGGAATAGGGCTGTAGTATGAAGTACTGCACTATATAGGGAATAGGGCTGTAGTATAAAGTAGTGCACTATATAGGGAATAGGGCTGTAGTATAGAGTAGTGTACTATATAGGAATACTATATAGGGAATAGGGCTGTAGTATAGAGTAGTGTACTATATAGGGAATAGGGCTGGTTGTAGTATAGAGAAAGTGTACTATATAGGAATAGGGCTGTAGTATAAAGTAGTGTACTATATAGGAATAGGGCTGTAGTATAGAGTAGTGTACTATATAGGGAATAGGGCTGTAGTATAAAGTATAATAGAATAGGGCTGTAGTATAAAGTACTATATAGGAATAGGGCTGTAGTATAAAGTAGTGTACTATATAGGGAATAGGGCTGTAGTATAAAGTAGTGTACTATATAGGGAATAGGGCTGTAGTATAAAGTGCACTATATAGGAATAGGGCTGTAGTATAGGAATAGGGCTGTAGTATAAAGTAGTGCACTATATAGGGAATAGGGCTGTAGTATAAAGTAGTGCACTATATAGGGAATAGGGCTGTAGTATAAAGTAGTGTACTATATAGGGAATAGGGCTGAATAGGGCTGTAGTATAAAGTGCAATATAGGGTGTACTATATAGGGAATAGGGCTGTAGTATAAAGTAGCTGTAGTATACTATATAGGGAATAGGGCTGTAGTATAAAGTAGTGCACTATATAGGGAATAGGGCTGTAGTATAAAGTAGTGCACTATATAGGAATAGGGCTGTAGTATAAAGTAGTACTATATAGGGAATAGGGCTGTAGTATAAAGTAGTGCACTATATAGGGAATAGGGCTGTAGTATAAAGTAGTGCACTATATAGGGAATAGGGCTGTAGTATAAAGTAGTACTATATAGGGAATAGGGCTGTAGTATAAAGTAGTGCACTATATAGGGAATAGGGCTGTAGTATAAAGTAGTGCACTATATAGGGAATAGGGCTGTAGTATAAAGTAGTGTACTACATAGGGAATAGGGCTGTAGTATAAAGTAGTGCACTACATAGGAATAGGGCTGTAGTATAAAGTAGTGCACTACATAGGAATAGGGCTGTAGTATAAAGTAGTGCACTATATAGGGAATAGGGCTGTAGTATAAAGTAGTGCCCTATATATAGTGCAGTGTGAACAGACAACACAGGAATAGGGCTGTAGTATAAAGTAGTGCACTATATAGGGAATAGGGCTGTAGTATAAAGTTGTGTACTATATAGGGAATAGGGCTGTAGTATAAAGTAGTGCACTATATAGGAATAGGGCTGTAGTATAAAGTAGTGCACTATATAGGGAATAGGGCTGTAGTATAAAGTAGTGCACTATATAGGGAATAGGGCTGTAGTATAAAGTAGTGCACTATAGTTATAGGGAATAGGGCTGTAGTATAAAGTAGTGCACTAGGGAATAGGGAATAGGAATAGGGCTATAAAGTAGTGTAGTATAAAGTAGTGCACTACATAGGGAATAGGGCTGTAGTATAAAGTAGTGCACTACATAGGGAATAGGGCTGTAGTATAAAGTAGTGCACTACATAGGGAATAGGGCTGTAGTATAAAGTAGTGCACTATATAGGGAATAGGGCTGTAGTATAAAGTAGTGTACTATATAGGGAATAGGGCTGTAGTATTAAGTAGTGTACTATATAGGGCTGTAGTATAAAGTAGCCTGACCTGCCCTGACAACACAGGATCTGTTCATGTTTGTCCAGCTCAATACCAAGAGGCCCTACTTTAGACCAGGGCCTATAGGGTAGTAGTGCACTACTTTAGACCACGGTTTATAGGGTAGTAATGCACTACTTTAGACCAGGCCCTATAGGGTAGTAGTGCACTACTTTAGACCAGTGTCTATAGGGTAGTAGTGTACTACTTTAGACCAGGGTCTATAGGGTAGTAGTGCACTACTTTAGACCAGGCCCTATAGGGTAGTAGTGCACTACTTTAGACCAGTGTCTATAGGGTAGTAGTGTACTACTTTAGACCAGGGTCTATAGGGTAGTAGTGCACTACTTTAGACCAGGCCTATAGGGTAGTAGTGCACTACTTTAGACCAGTGTCTATAGGGTAGTAGTGCACTGCTTTAGACCAGGCCCTATAGGGTAGTAGTGCACTACTTTAGACCAGGCCCTATAGGGTAGTAGTGCACTGCTTTAGACCAGGCCCCATAGGGTAGTAGTGCACTACTTTAGACAAGGCCCTATAGGGTAGTAGTGCACTACTTTAGACCAGGCCCTATAGGGTAGTCGTGCACTACTTTAGACCAGGCCCTATAGGGTAGTAGTGCACTACTTTAGACCAGGCCCTATAGGGTAGTAGTGCACTACTTTAGACCAGGCCCTATAGGGTAGTCGTGCACTACTTTAGACCAGGCCCCATAGGGTAGTAGTGCACCACTTTAGACCAGGCCCTATAGGGTAGTAGTGCACTACTTTAGACCAGGCCCTATAGGGTAGTCGTGCACTACTTTAGACCAGTGGTGCCACTAGGGACATTGACAGAGTTTGTGGAGACAAGGGGTGAATTGTCCCTAAGCAATGACAGAGTCCCCCCCCCCCTCTAAATTCCCCATATCATTTCTACACAAAGGGGCAATTTGTCTGTCATGAGACCTGTGAGTAGCGGGCGGCTCCGGGGCTTTTACACTGAGGGCAACGTTATTAGCCGTAAGGGGAGCCAACGGATGTAGGAATTTTAGCCACTGTTCGCAAAAGGGATATTTTTTTTCCCGTGATTAATTTGATAAATACATTAATTATGAATCGAAGTTGACAGTACTGTCTCTGTCTCTGTCTCTGTCTCTCTCTCTCTCTCTCGCTCCCTCTCAATCTATTTCTCTCAGTCTCTCTCTCTCTCTCTCGCTCCCTCTCAATCTATTTCTCTCTCTCGCTCCCTCTCAATCTATTTCTCTCTCTCAATCTATTTCTCTCTCTCAATCTATTTCTCTCTCTCTCTCTATCTATTTCTCTCTCTCTCTCTATCTATTTCTCTCTCTCTCTCTATCTATTTCTCTCTCTCTCTCTATCTATTTCTCTCTCTCTCTCTCTCTCTCTCTCTCTCTCTCTCTCTCTCTCTCTCTCTCTCTCTCTCTCTCTCTCTCTCAGTCTCACTCTCAGTCTCTCGCTCCCTCTCAATCTATTTCTCTCAGTCTCTCTCTCTCTCCCTTGATCTCTCTCTGTCTCTCGCTCCCTCTCAATCTATTTCGCTCAGTCTCTCTATCAGTCTCTATCAGTCTCTCTCTCAGTCTCTCTCTCAGTCTCTCTCTCAGTCTCTCTCTGTCTCTCTCGCAGTCTCACTCTCAGTCTCTCGCTCCCTCTCAATCTATTTCTCTGTCTCTCTCTCTCTCTCTCCCTTGATCTCTCTCTGTCTCTCTCTCCTCTCAATCTATTTAGCTCAGTCTCTCTATCAGTCTCTCTCTCTCTCTCTCTCTCTCTCTCTCTCTCTCTCTCTCTCTCTCTCTCTCGCTCCCTCTCAATCTATTTCTCTCTCTCGCTCCCTCTCAATCTATTTCTCTCTCGCTCCCTCTCAATCTATTTCTCTCTCTCAATCTATTTTCTCTCAATCTATTTCTCTCACTCTCTCTATCTATTTCTCTCTCTCTATCTATTTTTCTCTCTCTCTATCTATTTCTCTCTCTCTCTCTCTCTCTCTCTCTCTCTCTCTCTCTCTCAGTCTCTCTCTCAGTCTCTCTCTCTCTCTCTCTGTCTCTCTCGCAGTCTCACTCTCAGTCTCTCGCTCCCTCTCAATCTATTTCTCTCAGTCTCTCTCTCTCTCCCTTGATCTCTCTCTGTCTCTCGCTCCCTCTCAATCTATTTCGCTCAGTCTCTCTATCAGTCTCTCTATCAGTCTCTCTCTCAGTCTCTCTCTCAGTCTCTCTCTCAGTCTCTCTCTGTCTCTCTCGCAGTCTCACTCTCAGTCTCTCGCTCCCTCTCAATCTATTTCTCTGTCTCTCTCTCTCTCTCTCTCCCTTGATCTCTCTCTGTCTCTCTCTCCCTCTCAATCTATTTCGCTCAGTCTCTCTATCAGTCTCTCTCTCTCTCTCTCTCTCTCTCTCTCTCTCTCTCTCTCTCTCTCTCTCTCTCTCTCTCTCTCATAGGGGTTCTAGAGGGTACTCTGGGGTTTCTGACTGGAGCTGTCTGTAACCCCCCCCCCGAGCTCAGCCCCCCTTATCAACACCTAGTCCATTCACCAGCTCATTTCCTGTGTGTTGTAATTAAATGGAAGCTTTCTGATTGCAAGTGACTCTCTTTAAGAGGGGGAGGGAGGTTCAGTGGACAGAGGGTTTGAGCTGGGCTGAGAGGACAGAGGGCCTCTTGGGTTTGAGCTGGGCTGAGAGGACAGAGGGCCTCTTGGGTTTGAGCTGGGCTGAGAGAGGGAGGGAGGTTCAGTGGACAGAGGGCTTCTTGGGTTTGAGCTGGGCTGAGAGGACAGAGGGCTTCTTGGGTTTGAGCTGGGCTGAGAGGACAGAGGGCCTCTTGGGTTTGAGCTGGGCTGAGAGAGGGAGGGAGGTTCAGTGGACAGAGGGCTTCTTGGGTTTGAGCTGGGCTGAGAGGACAGAGGGCCTCTTGGGTTTGAGCTGGGCTGAGAGAGGGAGGGAGGTTCAGTGGACAGAGGGCTTCTTGGGTTTGAGCTGGGCTGAGAGGACAGAGGGCTTCTTGGGTTTGAGCTGGGCTGAGAGGACAGAGGGCTTCTTGGGTTTGAGCTGGGCTGAGAGGACAGAGGGCGTCTTGGGTTTGAGCTGGGCTGAGAGGACAGAGGGCCTCTTGGGTTTGAGCTGGGCTGAGAGGACAGAGGGCCTCTTGGGTTTGAGCTGGGCTGAGAGGACAGAGGGCCTCTTGGGTTTGAGCTGGGCTGAGAGGGAGGGAGGTTCAGTGGACAGAGGGCTTCTTGGGTTTGAGCTGGGCTGAGAGGACAGAGGGCTTCTTGGGTTTGAGCTGGGCTGAGAGGACAGAGGGCCTCTTGGGTTTGAGCTGGGCTGAGAGGACAGAGGGCTTCTTGGGTTTGAGCTGGGCTGAGAGGGAGGGAGGTTCAGTGGACAGAGGGATTCTTGGGTTTGAGCTGGGCTGAGAGAGGGAGGGAGGTTCAGTGGACAGAGGGCTTCTTGGGTTTGAGCTGGGCTGAGAGGACAGAGGGCCTCTTGGGTTTGAGCTGGGCTGAGAGAGGGAGGGAGGTTCAGTGGACAGAGGGCTTCTTGGGTTTGAGCTGGGCTGAGAGGACAGAGGGCCTCTTGGGTTTGAGCTGGGCTGAGAGAGGGAGGGAGGTTCAGTGGACAGAGGGCTTCTTGGGTTTGAGCTGGGCTGAGAGGACAGAGGGCTTCTTGGGTTTGAGCTGGGCTGAGAGGACAGAGGGCTTCTTGGGTTTGAGCTGGGCTGAGAGGACAGAGGGCCTCTTGGGTTTGAGCTGGGCTGAGAGGACAGAGGGCCTCTTGGGTTTGAGCTGGGCTGAGAGGACAGAGGGCCTCTTGGGTTTGAGCTGGGCTGAGAGGACAAAGGGCCTCTTGGGTTTGAGCTGGGCTGAGAGGGAGGGAGGTTCAATGGACAGAGGGCTTCTTGGGTTTGAGCTGGGCTGAGAGGACAGAGGGCTTCTTGGGTTTGAGCTGGGCTGAGAGGACAGAGGGCTTCTTGGGTTTGAGCTGGGCTGAGAGGACAGAGGGCTTCTTGGGTTTGAGCTGGGCTGAGAGGGAGGGAGGTTCAGTGGACAGAGGGATTCTTGCGTTTGAGCTGGGCTGAGAGGACAGAGGGCTTCTTGGGTTTGAGCTGGGCTGAGAGGACAGAGGGCCTCTTGGGTTTGAGCTGGGCTGAGAGGGAGGGAGGTTCAGTGGACAGAGGGATTCTTGGGTTTGAGCTGGGCTGAGAGGACAGAGGGCTTCTTGGGTTTGAGCTGGGCTGAGAGGGAGGGAGGTTCAGTGGACAGAGGGATTCTTGGGTTTGAGCTGGGCTGAGAGGACAGAGGGCTTCTTGGGTTTGAGCTGGGCTGAGAGGACAGAGGGCTTCTTGGGTTTGAGCTGGGCTGAGAGGACAGAGGGCCTCTTGGGTTTGAGCTGGGCTGAGAGGACAGAGGGCTTCTTGGGTTTGAGCTGGGCTGAGAGGACAGAGGGCTTCTTGGGTTTGAGCTGGGCTGAGAGGACAGAGGGCTTCTTGGGTTTGAGCTGGGCTGAGAGGACAGAGGGCCTCTTGGGTTTGAGCTGGGCTGAGAGGACAGAGGGCTTCTTGGGTTTGAGCTGGGCTGAGAGGACAGAGGGCTTCTTGGGTTTGAGCTGGGCTGAGAGGACAGAGGGCCTCTTGGGTTTGAGCTGGGCTGAGAGGACAGAGGGCCTCTTGGGTTTGAGCTGGGCTGAGAGGACAGAGGGCCTCTTGGGTTTGAGCTGGGCTGAGAGGGAGGGAGGTTCAGTGGACAGAGGACCTCTGCTGTCCTCTACAGGTTACGCCCCCGGGCTTGCATTAGTCCACTGTTACTATGATATACGCTGCACCGACTATGGGATGAGCTCTTCAGAGTGTGAATAAGACACAAGGAGATCTCATCATAGGGGTCCATCACAAACAAAGACACATCTCACAAGTCTTTGGTTGTTTTTTGTTTTCTTCTCGTCGACGAGGAAACTGTGGATCTTTCCTGTGTCTGTCAGAATACCATGACAAAATATTCAGACCACGTTTGACGCTCACGTCAAGACCTGAGCTACAAGTCAGTCATCATACATCTGTACAGCACTTTGAGATATCAGCTGATGTACGAAGGGCTATATAAATAAAATTTGATTGATTGATTGATTGATTGATTGATCATCCGATGGAATCGGTAACATCGCAGGGTCATTGATATCCAGAAAACATGAAGCCTAAAAATATATAATAATATAATAGTAATTAATTAATAATAATAAGTTAACTTCCTATCACGGGACGCTGTCTGTCATAGATCCAGAATGGTTTCCAATGTTAGTTTAAAAAAGAAAAAGTGTTTTTAAATGTGTTAATTTAGTTTTCTGTTCTCCCTTCTGCCACCTGTAACCTGCAGGATAGATCAGTCAATCAATCAATCAAATTAATCAATCAAATGTATTTTTATAAAGACCCTTTTTACATCACCAGTTGTCACAAAGTGCTTTACATCCTGGGCAGTCTGTCGACCTCTCTATCGCAGCCTGCCATTGGCTGTACCTGTATGGTGAACGACAAGGCCTATGACCCAGTCAGAACAACAAATCCAGCACAGGGAGTGAGCTCCCCCTGGTGGCTACATGAGGACTTTACATGTCAAATGGTTTCAGGTTCTCTTCACTCACCTTCTGCAGACAGGGGCCAGTCATTGGCCAAGCTAAACGTTAGGTAAAATGGTCTGTCTAGCAAAGAGAGAGAGAAGAAAGGGATCTCGTCTGTGCTGATTGCCGAAGGAGTTAAAACAACACATAACGGCAGACTAATAGGTAAAGGTTAGTAACCAGTGTTCCATCTCATCTTGAATAGCAGAGGAGGGGTCAGACAAAGTCAAGGGTCTCAGACAGGACAGCTTTTCATTCCCCAGGCGCAGGGGCAGCGTGAAAAAGCCAGCTGGGATGGAGACAGTAATAACCAGGAACACACAGTGTCATTCTCTGTGCTAATGGCCCAATGAGAAAAGGACTATGAGAGGACTTCGTCAACCATTTTGAAAAGAAGGTCGACGACATCCGATCCTCGTTTGCTAAGTCAAACGACACCGCTGGTTCTGCTCACACTGCCCTACCCTATGCTCTGACCTCTTTTCTCCTCTCTCTCCAGATGAAATCTCGCCTTGTGACGGCCGGCCGCCCAACAACCTGCCCGCTTGACCCTATCCCCTCCTCTCTTCTCCAGACCATTTCCGGAGACCTTCTCCCTTACCTCACCTCGCTCATCAACTCATCCCTGACCGCTGGCTACGTCCCTCCCGTCTTCAAGAGAGCGAGAGTTGCACCCCTTCTGAAAAACCTACACTCGATCCCTCCGATGTCAACAACTACAGACCAGTATCCCTTCTCTCTTTCTCTCCAAAACTCTTGAGCGTGCCGTCCTTGGCCAGCTCTACCGCTATCTCTCTCAGAATGACCTTCTTGATCCAAATCAGTCAGGTTTCAAGACTAGTCATTCAACTGAGACTGCTCTTCTCTGTATCACGGAGGCGCTCCGCACTGCTAAAGCTAACTCTCTCCTCTGCTCTCATCCTTCTAGACCTATCGGCTGCCTTCGATACTGTGAACCATCAGATCCTCCTCTCCACCCTCTCCGAGTTGGGCATCTCCGGCGCGGCCCACGCTTGATTGCGTCCTACCTGACAGGTCGCTCCTACCAGGTGACGTGGCGAGAATCTGTCTCCTCACCACGCGCTCTCACCACTGGTGTCCCCAGGCTCTGTTCTAGGCCCTCTTATTCTCGCTATACACCAAGTCACTTGGCTCTGTCATAACCTCACATGGTCTCTCCTATCATTGCTATGCAGACGACACACAATTAATCTTCTCCTTTCCCCTTCTGATGACCAGGTGGCGACCGCATCTCTGCATGTCTGGCAGACATATCAGTGTGGATGACGGATCACCACCTCAAGCTGAACCTCAGCAAGACGGAGCTCCTCTTCCTCCCGGGGAAGGACTGCCCGCTCCATGATCTCGCCATCACGGTTGACAACTCCATTGTGTCCTCCTCCCAGAGCGCTAAGAACCTTGGCATGATCCTGGACAACACCCTGACGTTCTCAACTAACATCAAGGCGGTGTCCCGTTCCTGTAGGTTCATGCTCTACAACATCCGCAGAGTACGACCCTGCCTCACACAGGAAGCGGCGCAGGTCCTAATCCAGGCACTTGTCATCTCCCGTCTTGATTACTGCAACTCGCTGTTGGCTGGGCTCCCTGCCTGTGCCATTAAACCCCTACAACTCATCCAGAACGCCGCAGCCCGTCTGGTGTTCAACCTTCCCAAGTTCTCTCACGTCACCCCGCTCCTCCGCTCTCTCCACTGGCTTCCAGTTGAAGCTCGCATCCGCTACAAGACCATGGTGCTCGCCACGGAGCTGTGAGGGGAACGGCACCTCAGTACCTCCAGGCTCTGATCAGGCCCTACACCCAAACAAGGGCACTGCGTTCATCCACCTCTGGCCTGCTCGCCTCCCTACCACTGAGGAAGTACAGTTCCCGCTCAGCCCAGTCAAAACTGTTCGCTGCTCTGGCCCCCAATGGTGGAACAAACTCCCTCACGACGCCAGGACAGCGGAGTCAATCACCACCTTCCGGAGACACCTGAAACCCCACCTCTTCAAGGAATACCTAGGATAGGGTAAGTAAGGGTAAGTAATCCTTCTCACCCCCCTTCTCCCCCAACAAGATTTAGATGCAAGTGGCTGTTCCACTGGTTGTCATAAGGTGTATGCACCAATTTGTAAGTCGCTCTGGATAAGAGCGTCTGCTAAATGACTTAAATGTAATGATGTAAATGACAGACAGACAGACAGACAGACAGACAGACAGACAGACAGACAGACAGACAGACAGACAGACAGACAGACAGACAGACATACGGGGGATTCTATGCTGTAGTAAAGGGATTGTAGATACGAACTTCAAACCGGCTCGAAGTTCGTAACAAAAGGAATGACAAAATATATTTATTAAACAAAGTAAACTAAATACAATTAACAATGGTGTGTGTAATCAAATCAAATCAAATGTATTTGTCACAAACACATGGTTAGCAGATGTTAATGCGATTGTAGCGAAATGCTTGTGCGTCTAGTTCCGACAATGCAGTAATAACCAACGAGTAATCTAACCTAACAATTCCAAAACTACTACTACCTACAAGTGTAAGGGGATAAAGAATATGTACATAAAGATATGTGAATGAGTGATGGTACAGAACGGCATAGGCAAGATACAGTAGATGGTATTGAGTGCAGTATATACATATGAGATGAGTATGTAAACAAAGTGGAATAGTTAAAGTGGCTAGTGACACATGTATTACATAAGGATGCAGTAGATGATATAGATATAGAGTACAGTATATACGTATACATATGAGATGTAATCATATGATAATGATATATATATATAATAATATAATAATAATAATATAATAATAATAATAATATAATATATAATATAATAATAATATAATAATATAATAATAATAATATAATAATAATAATAATAATATAATATAATAATATAATAATATAATATAATAATAATATAATAATAATAATATAATAATATAATATAATATATAATATAATAATAATAATATAATAATATAATATAATATATAATATAATAATAATAATATAATAATATAATATATAATAATAATATAATAATATAATAATACTAATAATAATACTATATAATATAATATAATAATAATAATATAATAATAATAATAATATAATCAATCACCACCTTCCGGAGACACCTGAAACCCCACCCCTTTAAGGAATACCTAGGATAGGATAAAGTAATCCTTCTCACCCCCCTTAAAAGATTTAGATGCACTATTGTAAAGTGGCTGTTCCACTGGATGTCATAAGGTGAATGCACCAATTTGTAAGTCGCTCTGGATAAGAGCGTCTGCTAAATGACTTAAATGTAAATGTAAATGTAATAATATAATAATACTAATAATAATACTATATAATATAATATAATATAATAATAATAATATAATAATAATAATAATAATATAATAATAATATAATATAATAATAATAATGTAATAATATAATAATAATAATATAATAATAATAATATAATAATATAATATATAATATAATAATAATATAATATATAATACTAATATGATAATATAATATATAATAATAATAATATAATAATATAATAATAATAATATAATAATAATATAATATAATAATAATAATATAATATATAATACTAATAATAATATAATAATATTATAATAATAATATAATAATAATATAATATAATAATAATAATATAATATATAATACTAATAATAATATAATAATATTATAATAATAATATAATAATAATAATAATAATAATATAACAATATAATAATATAATAATATAATAATACAATAATAATAATAATAATAATATAATAAAATATATAATATAATAATATAATAATAATAATAATAATAATATAATAATAATAATATAATAATATAATAATAATAATAATAATAATATAATAATAATATAATAATATAATAATAATAATAATAATAATAATATAATACTAATAATATAATAATACAATAATAATAATACTATAACAATATAATAATATAATAATAATATAATATAATATATAATATAATATAATATAATATATAATACTAATATGATAATATAATATATAATAATAATAATAATATAATAATATAATAATAATATAATATAATAATAATATAATATATAATACTAATAATAATATAATAATATTATAATAATAATATAATAATAATATAATAATATAATAATAATAATAATAATAATAATACTAATAATATAATAATACAATAATAATAATACTATAACAATATAATAATATAATAATAATATAATAATATAATAATACTATAATAAAATATATAATATAATATAATATAATATATAATACTAATATAATATAATAATATAATAATATAATAATATAATGTAATGATACAGTAATAATGTAATCAGTAGTGTAAGTGAGTGTTTGCGTGTGTAGATGTGATAATGTGGTGTGTTGAAAGGTGCCAAAGCAAACAAACAAAATGCCACAACCAAAATCTATCAGTGTCTGCATTTATCCTGGGACACACCCTGCACAGGTATGTCTGCATGGAGAGAGTCTCCTCAATGACTGGGGGAAGAGGTGCATTTATCCAGGGACACACCCAGCCCAGGTGTGTCTGCATGGAGAGAGTCTCGTCATTGACTGGGGGAAGAGGTGTATTTATCCTGGGACACACCCGAGCCCAGGTGTGTCTGCATGGAGAGAGTATCCTCAATGACTGGGGGAAGAGGTGCATTTATCCTGGGACACACCCAGCCCAGGTGTGTCTGCATGGAGAGTCTCCTCAATGACTGGGGAAGAGGTGTATTTATCCCAGGACACACCCTGCCCAGGTGTGTCTGCATGGAGAGAGTCTCCTCAATGACTGGGGAAGAGGTGTATTTATCCTGGGACACACCCTGCACAGGTGTGTCTGCACGGAGAGAGTCTCCTCAATGACTGGGGAAGAGGTGCATTTATCCTGGGACACACCCTGCACAGGTGTGTCTGCATGGAGAGAGTCTCCTCAATGACTGGGGGAAGAGGTGTATTTATCCTGGGACACACCCTGCACAGGTGTGTCTGCACGGAGAGAGTCTCCTCAATGACTGGGGAAGAGGTGTATTTATCCTGGGACACACCCTGCACAGGTGTGTCTGCACGGAGAGAGTCTCCTCAATGACTGGGGAAGAGGTGTATTTATCCTGGGACACACCCTGCACAGGTGTGTCTGCATGGAGAGAGTCTCGTCAATGACTGGGGAAGAGGTGTATTTATCCTGGGACACACCCTGCACAGGTGTGTCTGCATGGAGAGAGTCTCGTCAATGACTGGGGAAGAGGTGTATTTATCCTGGGACACACCCTGCACAGGTGTGTCTGCATGGAGAGAGTCTCCTCAATGACTGGGGGAAGAGGTGTATTTATCCTGGGACACACCCTGCACAGGTGTGTCTGCATGGAGAGAGTCTCGTCAATGACTGGGGAAGAGGTGTATTTATCCTGGGACACACCCTGCACAGGTGTGTCTGCATGTAGAGAGTCTCGTCAATGACTGGGGAAGAGGTGTATTTATCCCAGGACACACCCTGCACAGGTGTGTCTGCATGGAGAGAGTCTCGTCAATGACTGGGGAAGAGGTGTATTTATCCTGGGACACACCCTGCACAGGTGTGTCTGCATGGAGAGAGTCTCCTCAATGACTGGGGGAAGAGGTGTATTTATCCTGGGACACACCCTGCACAGGTGTGTCTGCATGGAGAGAGAGTCTCGTCAATGACTGGGGAAGAGGTGTATTTATCCCAGGACACACCCTGCACAGGTGTGTCTGCATGGAGAGAGTCTCCTCAATGACTGGGGGAAGAGGTGTATTTATCCTGGGACACACCCGAGCCCAGGTGTGTCTGCATGGAGAGAGTCTCGTCAATGACTGGGGGAAGAGGTGTATTTATCCCAGGACACACCCTGCACAGGTGTGTCTGCATGGAGAGAGTCTCCTCAATGACTGGGGAAGAGGTGTATTTATCCTGGGACACACCCGAGCCCAGGTGTGTCTGCATGGAGAGAGTCTCCTCAATGACTGGGGGAAGAGGTGTATTTATCCTGGGACACACCCTGCACAGGTGTGTCTGCATGGAGAGAGTCTCGTCAATGACTGGGGAAGAGGTGTATTTATCCCAGGACACACCCTGCACAGGTGTGTCTGCATGGAGAGAGTCTCCTCAATGACTGGGGAAGAGGTGTATTTATCCTGGGACACACCCGAGCCCAGGGTGTCTGCATGGAGAGAGTCTCGTCAATGACTGGGGAAGAGGTGTATTTATCCTGGGACACACCCGAGCCCAGGTGTGTCTGCATGGAGAGAGTCTCGTCAATGACTGGGGGAAGAGGTGTATTTATCCCAGGACACACCCTGCCCAGGTGTGTCTGCATGGAGAGAGTCTCCTCAATGACCAGGGGAAGAGGTGTATTTATCCTGGGACACACCCTGCCCAGGTGTGTCTGCATGGAGAGAGTCTCCTCAATGACTGGGGAAGAGGTGTATTTATCCTGGAACACACCCAGCACAGGTGTGTCTGCATGGAGAGTCTCCTCAATGACTGGGGGAAGAGGTGTATTTATCCCGGGACACACCCAGCCCAGGTGTGTCTGCATGGAGAGAGTCTCCTCAATGACTAGGGAAGAGGTGTATTTATCCCGGGACACACCCTGCCCAGGTGTGTCTGCATGGAGAGAGTCTCCTCAATGACTGGGGAAGAGGTGCATTTATCCTGGGACACACCCTGCCCAGGTGTGTCTGCATGGGAGAGTCTCCTCAATGACTGGGGAAGAGGCATTTATACTGGGACACACTGAGCCCAGGTGTGTCTGCATGAGAGAGTCTCCTCAATGACTGGGGGAAGAGGTGTATTTATCCCGGGACACACCCTGCCCAGGGTGTCTGCATGGAGAGTCTCCTCAATGACTGGGGGAAGAGGTGCATTTATCCTGGGACACACCCTGCCCAGGTGTGTCTGCATGGGAGAGTCTCCTCAATGACTGGGGGAAGAGGTGCATTTATACTGGGACACACTGAGCCCAGGTGTGTCTGCATGGAGAGAGTCTCGTCATTGACTGGGGGAAGAGGTGCATTTATCCTGGGGGTTAACTGTGGGTTAACTGTCTGACAGCCAACCAGGGAACAGTGGGTTAACTGTCTGATGGCCAACCAGGGAACAGTGGGTTAACTGTCTGACAGCCAACCAGGAACAGTGGGTTAACTGTCTGATGGCCAACCAGGGAACAGTGGGTTAACTGTCTGATGGCCAACCAGGGAACAGGGGTTAACTGTCTGATGGCCCACCAGGGAACAGTGGGTTAACTGTCTGACAGCCTACCAGGGAACAGTGGGTTAACTGTCAGACAGCCAACCAGGGAACAGGGGGTTAACTGTCTGATGGCCAACCAGGAACAGTGAACAGTGGGTTAACTGTCTGATGGCCAACCAGGAACAGTGGGTTAACTGTCTGATGGTCTACCAGGGAACAGGGAACAGTGTGTTA
Organism: Oncorhynchus keta; assembly: GCF_023373465.1. Lineage (NCBI taxonomy): Eukaryota > Metazoa > Chordata > Actinopteri > Salmoniformes > Salmonidae > Oncorhynchus > Oncorhynchus keta. The sequence goes on from NW_026290995.1 coordinate 113,909, forward strand.
ACTGTCTGATGGCCAACCAGGGAACAGGGGTTAACTGTCTGATGGCCAACCAGGGAACAGTGGGTTAACTGTCTGATGGCCAACCAGGGAACAGGGGGTTAACTGTCTGATGGCCAACCAGGGAACAGGGGGTTAACTGTCTGATGGCCAACCAGGGAACAGGGGGTTAACTGTCTGACGGCCAACCAGGGAACAGGGAACAGTGGGTTAACTGTCTGATGGCCAACCAGGGAACAGTGGGTTAACTGTCTGATGGCCAACCAGGGAACAGTGGGTTAACTGTCTGATGGCCAACCAGGGAACAGGGAACAGTGGGTTAACTGTCTGATGGCCAACCAGGGAACAGGGAACAGTGGGGTTAACTGTCTGATGGTCTACCAGGGAACAGGGGGTTAACTGTCTGATGGCCAACCAGGGAACAGTGAACAGTGGGTTAACTGTCTGATGGCCAACCAGGGAACAGTGGGTTAACTGTCTGATGGCCAAACAGGGAACAGTGGGTTAACTGTCTGATGGCCAACCAGGGAACAGTGGGTTAACTGTCTGATGGCCTACCAGGGAACAGGGAACAGTGGGTTAACTGTCTGATGGCCAACCAGGGAACAGTGGGTTAACTGTCTGATGGCCAACCAGGGAACAGTGGGTTAACTGTCTGATGGCCAACCAGGGAACAGTGAGTTAACTGTCTGATGGCCAACCAGGGAACAGGGGTTAACTGTCTGATGGCCAACCAGGGAACAGTGGGTTAACTGTCTGATGGCCAACCAGGGAACAGTGAGTTAACTGTCTGATGGCCAACCAGGGAACAGTGGGTTAACTGTCTGATGGCCAACCAGGGAACAGTGAGTTAACTGTCTGATGGCCAACCAGGGAACAGTGGGTTAACTGTCTGATGGCCAACCAGGAACAGTGAGTTAACTGTCTGATGGCCAACCAGGGAACAGTGGGTTAACTGTCTGATGGCCAACCAGGGAACAGGGGGTTAACTGTCTGATGGCCAACCAGGAACAGTGGGTTAACTGTCTGATGGCCCACCAGGGAACAGTGAGTTAACTGTCTGATGGCCCACCAGGGAACAGGCCTCTACACAGAGGTGCCATTAGACAACACTAACCTCCTCCTCTACAAGGAGGTGCCATTAGACAACACTAACCTCCCTCCTCCACAAGGAGGTGCCATTAGACAACACTAACCTCCCTCCTCCACAAGGAGGTGCCATTAGACAATACCTCCCTCCTCCACAAGGAGGTGCCATTAGACAACACTAACCTCCCTCCTCCACAAGGAGGTGCCATTAGACAACACTAACCTCCCTCCTCTACAAGGAGGTGCCATTAGACGACACTAACCTCCCTCCTCTACAAGGAGGTGCCATTAGACAACACTAACCTCCCTCCTCCACAAGGAGGTGCCATTAGACAACACTAACCTCCCTCCTCCACAAGGAGGTGCCATTAGACAATACCTCCCTCCTCCACAAGGAGGTGCCATTAGACAACATTAACATCCCTCCTCTACAAGGAGGTGCCATTAGACAACACTAACCTCCCACCTTTACACAGAGGTGCCATTAGACAACACTAACCTCCCTCCTCTACAAGGAGGTGCCATTAGACAATACCTCCCTCCTCCACTAGGAGGTGCCATTAGACAACATTAACATCCCTCCTCTACAAGGAGGTGCCATTAGACAATACCTCCCTCCTCTACAAGGAGGTGCCATTAGACAATACCTCCCTCCTCTACAAGGAGGTGCCATTAGACAACATTAACATCCCTCCTCTACAAGGAGGTGCCATTAGACAATACCTCCCTCCTCTACAAGGAGGTGCCATTAGACAATACCTCCCTCCTCTACAAGGAGGTGCCATTAGACAATACCTCCTCTACAAGGATGTGCCATTAGACAATACCTCCCTCCTCTACAAGGAGGTGCCATTAGACAATACCTCCCTCCTCTACAAGGAGGTGCCATTAGACAATACCTCCCTCCTCTACAAGGAGGTGCCATTAGACAATACCTCCCTCCTCTACAAGGAGGTGCCATTAGACAATACCTCCCTCCTCTACAAGGATGTGCCATTAGACAATACCTCCCTCCTCTACAAGGAGGTGCCATTAGACAATACCTCCCTCCTCTACAAGGAGAACGCCTCATTGTGTTGTATTGTTGAAGATTATTACAGGGAGTTGAAGACAGACTGATGAACAGGGTATTACAGGGTATTACAGGGAGTTGAAGACAGACTGATGAACATGGTATCACAGGGAGTTGAAGACAGACTGATGAACAGGGTATTACAGGGAGTTGAAGACAGACTGATGAACAGGGTATTACAGGGAGTTGAAGACAGACTGATGAACAGGGTATTACAGGGAGTTGAAGACAGACTGATGAACAGGGTATCACAGGGAGTTGAAGACAGACTGATGAACAGGGTATCACAGGGAGTTGAAGACAGACTGATGAACAGGGTATTACAGGGAGTTGAAGACAGACTGATGAACATGGTATCACAGGGAGTTGAAGACAGACTGATGAACAGGGTATTACAGGGGTTTGAAGACAGACTGATGAGCAGGGTATTACAGGGAGTTGAAGACAGACTGATGAACAGGGTATTACAGGGAGTTGAAGACAGACTGATGAACAGGGGTTGAAGACAGACTGATGAACAGGGTATTACAGGGGGTTGAAGACAGACTGATGAACAGGGTATTACAGGGAGTTGAAGACAGACTGATGAACAGGGTATTACAGGGAGTTGAAGACAGACTGATGAACAGGGTATTACAGGGGTTGAAGACAGACTGATGAACAGGGTGTTACAGGGAGTTGTAGACAGACTGATGAACAGGGTATTACAGGGAGTTGAAGACAGACTGATGAACAGGGAGTTGAAGACAGACTGATGAACAGGGTATTACAGGGGTTGAAGACAGACTGATGAACAGGGTATAACAGGGAGTTGAAGACAGACTGATGAACAGGGTATTACAGGGGTTTGAAGACAGACTGATGAACAGGGTATTACAGGGGTTGAAGACAGACTGATGAACAGGGTATTACAGGGAGTTGAAGACAGACTGATGAACAGGGTATTACAGGGAGTTGAAGACAGACTGATGAACAGGGTATTACAGGGAGTTGAAGACAGACTGATGAACAGGGTATTACAGGGAGTTGAAGACAGACTGATGAACAGGGTATTACAGGGAGTTGAAGACAGACTGATGAACAGGGTATTACAGGGGTTGAAGACAGACTGATGAACAGGGTATTACAGGGGTTGAAGACAGACTGATGAACAGGGTATTACAGGGGGTTGTAGACAGACTGATGAACAGGGTATTACAGGGAGTTGAAGACAGACTGGTGAACAAGGTATTACAGGGAGTTGAAGACAGACTGATGAACAGGGTATTACAGGGAGTTGAAGACAGACTGATGAACAGGGTATTACAGGGGTTGAAGACAGACTGATGAACAGGGTATTACAGGGGTTGAAGACAGACTGATGAACAGGGTATTACAGGGAGTTGAAGACAGACTGATGAACAGGGTATTACAGGGAGTTGAAGACAGACTGATGAACAGGGTATTACAGGGAGTTGAAGACAGACTGATGAACAGGGAGTTGAAGACAGACTGATGAACAGGGTATTACAGGGGTTGAAGACAGACTGATGAACAGGGTATTACAGGGAGTTGAAGACAGACTGATGAACAGGAGTTGAAGACAGACTGATGAACAGGGTATTACAGGGGGTTGAAGACAGACTGATGAACAGGGTATTACAGGGGTTGAAGACAGACTGATGAACAGGGTATTACAGGGAGTTGAAGACAGACTGATGAACAGGGTATTACAGGGAGTTGAAGACAGACTGATGAACAGGGTATTACAGGGAGTTGAAGACAGACTGATGAACAGGGTATTACAGGGGGTTGAAGACAGACTGATGAACAGGGTATTACAGGGAGTTGAAGACAGACCGATGAACAGGGTATTACAGGGAGTTGAAGACAGACTGATGAACAGGGTATTACAGGGAGTTGAAGACAGACTGATGAACAGGGAGTTGAAGACAGACTGATGAACAGGGTATTACAGGGGTTGAAGACAGACTGATGAACAGGGTATTACAGGGGTTGAAGACAGACTGATGAACAGGGTATTACAGGGGTTGAAGACAGACTGATGAACAGGGTATTACAGGGAGTTGAAGACAGACTGATGAACAGGGTATCACAGGGAGTTGAAGACAGACTGATGAACAGGGTATTACAGGGAGTTGAAGACAGACTGATGAACAGGGTATTACAGGGAGTTGAAGACAGACTGATGAACAGGGTATTACAGGGAGTTGAAGACAGACTGATGAACAGGGTATTACAGGGAGTTGAAGACAGACTGATGAACAGGGTATTACAGGGGTTGAAGACAGACTGATGAACAGGGTATTACAGGGAGTTGAAGACAGACTGATGAACAGGGGGTTGAAGACAGACTGATGAACAGGGTATTACAGGGAGTTGAAGACAGACTGATGAACAGGGTATTACAGGAGTTGAAGACAGACTGATGAACAGGGTATTACAGGGGTTGAAGACAGACTGATGAACAGGGTATTACAGGGAGTTGAAGACAGACTGATGAACAGGGGTTGAAGACAGACTGATGAACAGGGTATTACAGGGAGTTGACAGAAGACAGACTGAGTTGAACAGGGAGTTGAAGACAGACTGATGAACAGGGTATTACAGGGGTTGAAGACAGACTGATGAACAGGGTATTACAGGGAGTTGAAGACAGACTGATGAACAGGGAGTTGAAGACAGACTGATGAACAGGGTATTACAGGGGTTGAAGACAGACTGATGAACAGGGTATTACAGGGGTTGAAGACAGACTGATGAACAGGGTATTACAGGGAGTTGAAGACAGACTGATGAACAGGGTATTACAGGGAGTTGAAGACAGACTGATGAACAGGGTATTACAGGGAGTTGAAGACAGACTGATGAACAGGGTATTACAGGGGGTTGAAGACAGACTGATGAACAGGGTATTACAGGGAGTTGAAGACAGACCGATGAACAGGGTATTACAGGGAGTTGAAGACAGACTGATGAACAGGGTATTACAGGGAGTTGAAGACAGACTGATGAACAGGGAGTTGAAGACAGACTGATGAACAGGGTATTACAGGGGTTGAAGACAGACTGATGAACAGGGTATTACAGGGGTTGAAGACAGACTGATGAACAGGGTATTACAGGGGGTTGAAGACAGACTGATGAACAGGGTATTACAGGGAGTTGAAGACAGACTGATGAACAGGGTATTACAGGGAGTTGAAGACAGACTGATGAACAGGGTATTACAGGGAGTTGAAGACAGACTGATGAACAGGGTATTACAGGGAGTTGAAGACAGACTGATGAACAGGGTATTACAGGGAGTTGAAGACAGACTGATGAACAAGGTATTACAGGGAGTTGAAGACAGACTGATGAACAGGGTATTACAGGGAGTTGAAGACAGACTGATGAACAGGGTATCACAGGGGGTTGAAGACAGACTGATGAACAGGGTATTACAGGGAGTTGAAGACAGACTGATGAACAGGGTATTACAGGGAGTTGAAGACAGACTGATGAACAGGGTATTACAGGGAGTTGAAGACAGACCGATGAACAGGGTATTACAGGGAGTTGAAGACAGACTGATGAACAGGGTATTACAGGGAGTTGAAGACAGACTGATGAACAGGGAGTTGAAGACAGACTGATGAACAGGGTATTACAGGGGGTTGAAGACAGACTGATGAACAGGGTATTACAGGGGTTGAAGACAGACTGATGAACAGGGTATTACAGGGGTTGAAGACAGACTGATGAACAGGGTATTACAGGGAGTTGAAGACAGACTGATGAACAGGGTATTACAGGGAGTTGAAGACAGACTGATGAACAGGGTATTACAGGGAGTTGAAGACAGACTGATGAACAGGGTATTACAGGGAGTTGAAGACAGACTGATGAACAGGGTATTACAGGGAGTTGAAGACAGACTGATGAACAAGGTATTACAGGGAGTTGAAGACAGACTGATGAACAGGGTATTACAGGGAGTTGAAGACAGACTGATGAACAGGGTATCACAGGGGTTGAAGACAGACTGATGAACAGGGTATTACAGGGAGTTGAAGACAGACTGATGAACAGGGTATTACAGGGAGTTGAAGACAGACTGATGAACAGGGTATCACAGGGAGTTGAAGACAGACTGATGAACAGGGTATTACTGGGGGTTGAAGACAGACTGATGAACAGGGTATTACAGGGAGTTGAAGACAGACTGATGAACAGGGTATTACAGGGTATTACAGGGAGTTGAAGACAGACTGATGAACAGGGTATTACAGGGAGTTGAAGACAGACTGATGAACAGGGTATTACAGGGAGTTGAAGACAGACTGATGAACAGGGTATTACTGGGGGTTGAAGACAGACTGATGAACAGGGTATTACAGGGAGTTGAAGACAGACTGATGAACAGGGTATTACAGGGGGTTGAAGACAGACTGATGAACAGGGTATTACAGGGAGTTGAAGACAGACTGATGAACAGGGTATTACAGGGAGTTGAAGACAGACTGATGAACAGGGTATTACAGGGAGTTGAAGACAGACTGATGAACAGGGTATTATAGGGAGTTGAAGACAGACTGATGAACAGGGTATTACAGGGAGTTGAAGACAGACTGATGAACAGGGTATTATAGGGAGTTGAAGACAGACTGATGAACAGGGGGTTGAAGACAGACTGATGAACAGGGTATTACAGGGAGTTGAAGACAGACTGATGAACAGGGTATTACAGGGGTTGAAGACAGACTGATGAACAGGGAGTTGAAGACAGACTGATGAACAGGGTATTACAGGGAGTTGAAGACAGACTGATGAACAGGGTATTACAGGGTATTACAGGGAGTTGAAGACAGACTGATGAACAGGGGTTGAAGACAGACTGATGAACAGGGAGTTGAAGACAGACTGATGAACAGGGTATTACAGGGAGTTGAAGACAGACTGATGAACAGGGTATTACTGGGAGTTGAAGACAGACTGATGAACAGGGTATTACAGGGAGTTGAAGACAGACTGATGAACAGGGTATTACAGGGGTTGAAGACAGACTGATGAACAGGGTATATTACAGGGAGTTGAAGACAGACTGATGAACAGGGTATTACAGGGAGTTGAAGACAGACTGATGAACAGGGTATCACAGGGAGTTGAAGACAGACTGATGAACAGGGTATTATAGGGAGTTGAAGACAGACTGATGAACAGGGTATTATAGGGAGTTGAAGACAGACTGATGAACAGGACTATTACAGGGAGGGAGTTGAAGACAGACTGATGAACAGGGTATTACAGGGAGTTGAAGACAGACTGATGAACAGGGTATTACAGGGAGTTGAAGACAGACTGATGAACAGGGTATTACAGGGAGTTGAAGACAGACTGATGAACAGGGTATTACAGGGAGTTGAAGACAGACTGATGAACAAGGTATTACAGGGAGTTGAAGACAGACTGATGAACAGGGTATTACAGGGAGTTGAAGACAGACTGATGAACAGGGTATCACAGGGGTTGAAGACAGACTGATGAACAGGGTATTACAGGGAGTTGAAGACAGACTGATGAACAGGGTATTACAGGGAGTTGAAGACAGACTGATGAACAGGGTATTACAGGGAGTTGAAGACAGACCGATGAACAGGGTATTACAGGGAGTTGAAGACAGACTGATGAACAGGGTATTACAGGGAGTTGAAGACAGACTGATGAACAGGGAGTTGAAGACAGACTGATGAACAGGGTATTACAGGGGTTGAAGACAGACTGATGAACAGGGTATTACAGGGGGTTGAAGACAGACTGATGAACAGGGTATTACAGGGGGTTGAAGACAGACTGATGAACAGGGTATTACAGGGAGTTGAAGACAGACTGATGAACAGGGTATTACAGGGAGTTGAAGACAGACTGATGAACAGGGTATTACAGGGAGTTGAAGACAGACTGATGAACAGGGTATTACAGGGAGTTGAAGACAGACTGATGAACAGGGTATTACAGGGAGTTGAAGACAGACTGATGAACAAGGTATTACAGGGAGTTGAAGACAGACTGATGAACAGGGTATTACAGGGAGTTGAAGACAGACTGATGAACAGGGTATCACAGGGGTTGAAGACAGACTGATGAACAGGGTATTACAGGGAGTTGAAGACAGACTGATGAACAGGGTATTACAGGGAGTTGAAGACAGACTGATGAACAGGGTATCACAGGGAGTTGAAGACAGACTGATGAACAGGGTATTACTGGGGGTTGAAGACAGACTGATGAACAGGGTATTACAGGGAGTTGAAGACAGACTGATGAACAGGGTATTACAGGGTATTACAGGGAGTTGAAGACAGACTGATGAACAGGGTATTACAGGGAGTTGAAGACAGACTGATGAACAGGGTATTACAGGGAGTTGAAGACAGACTGATGAACAGGGT
>NW_026290995.1:127500-135000 GCF_023373465.1 Oncorhynchus keta
TCTCTTGCGAACTGAAGGAAAATGACGAAAACAAAGAGAAGCGAAATATAAATTATTTTATATGTTTCCCCCAAAAACATTGGTCAATGTTGTGTGTGAGGGGTGGGGTTGTGTGTGAGGGGTGGGGTTGTGTGTGAGGGGTGGGGTTGTGTGTGAGGGGTGGGGTTGTGTGTGAGGGTGGTGGGGTTGTGTGTGAGGGGTGGGGTTGTGTGTGAGGGGTGGGGTTGTGTGTGAGGGGTGGGGTTGTGTGAGGGGGTGGGGTTGTGTGTGGGGTGGGGTTGTGTGTGGGGGTGGGGTTGTGTGTGAGGGGGTGGGGTTGTGTGTGAGGGGTGGGGTTGTGTGTGTGGGGTGGGGTTGTGTGTGAGGGGTGGGGTTGTGTGTGAGGGGTGGGGTTGTGTGTGTGGGGTGGGGTTGTGTGTGAGGGGTGGGGTTGTGTGTGGGGTGGGGTTGTGTGTGAGGGGGTGGGGTTGTGTGTGAGGGGGTGGGGTTGTGTGTGTGTGGGGTGGGGTTGTGTGTGTGGGGTGGGGTTGTGTGTGAGGGTGGGGTTGTGTGTGAGGGGTGGGGTTGTGTGTGAGGGGTGGGGTTGTGTGTGAGGGGTGGGGTTGTGTGTGAGGGGTGGGGTTGTGTGTGAGGGGTGGGGTTGTGTGTGAGGGTGGGGTTGTGTGTGTGGGGTGGGGTTGTGTGTGAGGGGTGGGGTTGTGTGTGAGGGGTGGGGTGTGTGTGTGGGGTTGTGTGTGAGGGGTGGGGTTGTGTGTGAGGGGTGGGGTTGTGTGTGAGGGGTGGGGTTGTGTGTGAGGGGTGGGGTTGTGTGTGAGGGGTGGGGTTGTGTGTGTGGGGTGGGGTTGTTTGTGAGGGGTGGGGTTGTGTGTGAGGGGGTGGGGTTGTGTGTGAGGGTGGGGTTGTGTGTGAGGGGTGGGGTTGTGTGTGAGGGGTGGGGTTGTGTGTGAGGGGTGGGGTTGTGTGTGTGAGGGTGGGGTTGTGTGTGAGGGGTGGGGTTGTGTGTGAGGGGTGGGGTTGTGTGTGAGGGGTGGCGTTGTGTGTGAGGGTGGGGTTGTGTGTGAGGGGTGGGGTTGTGTGTGAGGGGTGGGGTTGTGTGTGAGGGGTGGCGTTGTGTGTGAGGGGTGGGGTTGTGTGTGAGGGGTGGGGTTGTGTGTGAGGGTGGGGTTGTGTGTGAGGGGTGGGGTGTGTGTGAGGGGTGGGGTTGTGTGTGAGGGGTGGGGTTGTGTGTGAGGGGTGGGGTTGTGTGTGTGGGGTGGGGTTGTGTGTGAGGGTGGGGTTGTGTGTGGGGTGGGGTTGTGTGTGAGGGGTGGGGTTGTGTGTGAGGGGTGGGGTTTGTGTGTGTGGGGTGGGGTTGTGTGTGGGGTGGGGTTGTGTGTGAGGGGTGGGGTTGTGTGTGAGGGGTGGGGTTGTGTGTGAGGGGTGGGGTTGTGTGTGAGGGGTGGGGTTGTGTGTGAGGGGTGGGGTTGTGTGTGAGGGTGGGGTTGTGTGTGTGAGGGGTGGGGTTGTGTGTGAGGGGTGGGGTTGTGTGTGAGGGGTGGGGTTGTGTGTGAGGGGTGGCGTTGTGTGTGAGGGGTGGGGTTGTGTGTGAGGGGTGGGGTTGTGTGTGAGGGGGTGGGGTTGTGTGTGAGGGGTGGCGTTGTGTGTGAGGGGTGGGGTTGTGTGTGAGGGGTGGGGTTGTGTGTGGGGTGGGGTTGTGTGTGAGGGGTGGGGTTGTGTGTGAGGGGTGGGGTTGTGTGTGAGAGGTAGGGTTGTGTGTGAGGGGTGGGGTTGTGTGTGAGGGGAGGGGTTGTGTGTGTGTGGGAAACAGACCCTGAATTCCCACCAGGGACTTTCAGCTGGGTTTCCTTTTCTCTGGAACCTCAACACACTCCATGTCGGAGTCCCAAATGGCCACCTGTCCTCTACGTAGTGCAGTACGTCTGACCAGGGCACAGTGGGAATAGGGTGCCATTTGGGATTCAGAGCTGCAGTACTTTGTCCCATTGGAGAGCAGTAAAAGGCCCGTAAAGACATTGTAGCTAGTTAAGGAGAATGGACTGATGTGATTCTGTCTGCTAGAAATGGATCCCGAACGTGTTGTTGGTCTTTCAAGGTGTTTCATCTGGCTGATGCCAAGGTCCCCAAGGTCCAGCTGGAGAGGACAACAGAGGACAGAATAAAACGCTCCTCGCCACGCTCCTCACTACGCTCCTCAACACACGCTCCTCACTACGCTCCTCAACACGCTCCTCACTACGCTCCTCACTACGCTCCTCACTACGCTCCTCACTACGCTCCTCAACACGCTCCTCACTACGCTCCTCAACACGCTCCTCACTACGCTCCTCACTACGCTCCTCACTACGCTCCTCACTACGCTCCTCAACACGCTCCTCACTACGCTCCTCACTACGCTCCTCACTACGCTCCTCAACACGCTCCTCAACACGCTCCTCACTACGCTCCTCACTACGCTCCTCACTACGCTCCTCACTACGCTCCTCAACACGCTCCTCACTACGCTCCTCACTACGCTCCTCACTACGCTCCTCAACACGCTCCTCACTACGCTCCTCACTACGCTCCTCAACACGCTCCTCACTACGCTCCTCACTACGCTCCTCACTACGCTCCTCAACATGCTCCTCACTACGCTCCTCACTACGCTCCTCACTACGCTCCTCACCACGCTCCTCACTACGCTCCTCACTACGCTCCTCACTACGCTCCTCAACACGCTCCTCACTACGCTCCTCACTACGCTCCTCACTACGCTCCTCAACACGCTCCTCACTACGCTCCTCAACACGCTCCTCACTATGCTCCTCACTACGCTCCTCACTACGCTCCTCAACACGCTCCTCACTACGCTCCTCACTACGCTCCTCAACACGCTCCTCACTACGCTCCTCACGACGCTCCTCAACACGCTCCTCACTACGCTCCTCACTACGCTCCTCAACACGCTCCTCAACACGCTCCTCACGACGCTCCTCAACACGCTCCTCAACACGCTCCTCACTACGCTCCTCACTACGCTCCTCACTACGCTCCTCAACACGCTCCTCACTACGCTCCTCATTACGCTCCTCAACACGCTCCTCACTACGCTCCTCACCACGCTCCTCAACACGCTCCTCACGACGCTCCTCACTACGCTCCTCAACACGCTCCTCAACTACGCTCCTCACTACGCTCCTCAACATGCTCCTCACTACGCTCCTCAACTACGCTCCTCAACACGCTCCACACTACGCTCCTCAACACGCTCCTCACTATGCTCCTCAACACGCTCCTCACTACGCTCCTCAACACGCTCCTCACTACGCTCCTCACTACGCTCCTCAACACGCTCCTCAACTACGCTCCTCACTACGCTCCTCACTACGCTCCTCACTACGCTCCTCAACACGCTCCTCACTACGCTCCTCAACACGCTCCTCACTACGCTCCTCACTACGCTCCTCACTACGCTCCTCAACACGCTCCTCAACTACGCTCCTCACTATGCTCCTCAACATGCTCCTCACTACGCTCCTCAACACGCTCCTCACTACGCTCCTCACTATGCTCCTCAACACGCTCCTCACTACGCTCCACACTACGCTCCTCACTATGCTCCTCAACATGCTCCTCACTATGCTCCTCAACATGCTCCTCAACAGGTTCCTCAACACGCTCCTCACTACGCTCCTCACTACGCTCCTCAACACGCTCCTCAACTACGCTCCTCAACACGCTCCTCACTACGCTCCTCACTACGCTCCTCAACACGCTCCTCACTACGCTCCTCACTACGCTCCTCAACACGCTCCTCAACTACGCACCTCAACTACGCTCCTCAACACGCTCCTCAACACGCTCCTCAACACGCTCCTCACTACGCTCCTCACTACGCTCCTCACTACGCTCCTCAACTACGCTCCTCAACTACGCTCCTCAACACGCTCCTCACTACGCTCCTCACTACGCTCCTCACTACGCTCCTCACTACGCTCCTCACTACGCTCCTCAACACGCTCCTCAACACGCTCCTCAACTACGCTCCACACTACGCTCCTCAACACGCTCCACACTACGCTCCTCAACACGCTCCTCACTACGCTCCTCACTACGCTCCTCAACACGCTCCACACTACGCTCCTCAACACGCTCCTCAACACGCTCCTCAACACGCTCCTCAACACGCTCCACACTACGCTCCTCACTACGCTCCTCAACACGCTCCTCACTATGCTCCTCAACACGCTCCTCACTACGCTCCTCACTCGCTCCTCACTACGCCCCCACTACGCTCCTCACTATGCTCCTCAACACGCTCCTCACTACGCTCCTCAACACGCTCCTCAACACGCTCCTCAACACGCTCCACACTACGCTCCTCACTACGCTCCTCAACACGCTCCTCACTATGCTCCTCACTACGCTCCTCACTACGCTCCTCACTACGCTCCTCAACTACGCTCCTCACTCGCTCCTCAACTACGCTCCTCAACACGCTCCTCAACTACGCTCCTCAACACGCTCCACACTACGCTCCTCAACACGCTCCTCACTACGCTCCTCAACACGCTCCTCACTACGCTCCTCACTACGCTCCTCAACACGCTCCTCACTACGCTCCTCAACACGCTCCTCACTCGCTCCTCAACACGCTCCTCACTACGCTCCTCAACACGCTCCTCACTACGCTCCTCAACACGCTCCACACTACGCTCCTCACTCGCTCCTCACTACGCACCTCAACTACGCTCCTCACTACGCTCCTCACTACGCACCTCAACTACGCTCCACACTACGCTCCTCACTACGCTCCTCAACACGCTCCTCACTACACTCCTCACTACGCTCCTCACTACGCTCCTCAACACGCTCCTCAACACGCTCCTCAACACGCTCCACACTACGCTCCTCACTACGCTCCTCAACACGCTCCTCACTCGCTCCTCACTACGCTCCTCAACACGCTCCTCATTACGCTCCTCACTATGCTCCTCACTACGCTCCTCAACACGCTCCTCACTACGCTCCTCAACACACTCCTCACTACGCTCCTCACTACGCTCCTCACCACGCTCCTCACTACGCTCCTCAACACGCTCCTCACTACGCTCCTCAACAGGTTCCTCAACAGGTTCCTCACTACGCTCCTCACTACGCTCCTCAACACACTCCTCACTACGCTCCTCACTACGCTCCTCAACACGCTCCTCAACACGCTCCTCACTACGCTCCTCACTACGCTCCTCAACACGCTCCTCACTACGCTCCTCACTATGCTCCTCACTACGCTCCTCAACACGCTCCTCACTACGCTCCTCAACACGCTCCTCACTACGCTCCTCACTACGCTCCTCACCACGCTCCTCACTACGCTCCTCAACACGCTCCTCACTACGCTCCTCAACAGGTTCCTCAACAGGTTCCTCACTACGCTCCTCACTACGCTCCTCAACACACTCCTCACTACGCTCCTCACTACGCTCCTCACTACGCTCCTCACTACGCTCCTCACGACGCTCCTCACTACGCTCCTCAACACTCCTCACTACGCTCCTCACTACGCTCCTCAACACGCTCCTCACTACGCTCCTCACTACGCCTCACTACGCTCCTCACTACGCTCCTCAACACGCTCCTCACTACGCTCCTCACTACGCTCCTCACTACGCTCCTCAACACGCTCCTCAACACGCTCCTCACGACGCTCCTCACTACGCTCCTCAACACGCTCCTCACTACGCTCCTCACTACGCTCCTCAACACGCTCCTCAACACGCTCCTCACTACGCTCCTCACTACGCTCCTCACTACGCTCCTCACTACACTTCTCAACACGCTCCTCACTACGCTCCTCACTACGCTCCTCAACACGCTCCTCACTACGCTCCTCAACACGCTCCTCACGACGCTCCTCACTACGCTCCTCACTACGCTCCTCACTACGCTCCTCACTACGCTCCTCAACATGCTCCTCACTACGCTCCTCAACACGCTCCACACTACGCTCCTCACTACGCTCATCAACATGCTCCTCACTACGCTCCTCAATACGCTCCTCAACACGCTCCTGACTACACTCCTCAACACGCTCCTCACTACGCTCCTCACTACGCTCCTCAACAGGTTCCTCAACAGGTTCCTCACTACGCTCCTCACTACGCTCCTCAACACACTCCTCACTACGCTCCTCACTACGCTCCTCAACACGCTCCTCAACACGCTCCACACTACGCTCCTCACTACGCTCCTCAACACGCTCCTCACTACGCTCCTCACTCGCTCCTCACTACGCCCCTCACTACGCTCCTCACTACGCTCCTCAACACGCTCCTCAACACGCTCCTCACTACGCTCCTCACTACGCCCCTCACTACGCTCCTCACTACGCTCCTCACTACGCTCCTCACTACGCTCCTCACTACGCACCTCAACATGCTCCTCACTACGCTCCTCACCACGCTCCTCACTACGCTCCTCAACACGCTCCTCACTACGCTCCTCACTACGCTCCTCACTACGCTCCTCACTACGCTCCTCACTACGCTCCTCAACACGCTCCTCACTACGCTCCTCACTACGCTCCTCACTACGCTCCTCAACACGCTCCTCACTACGCTCCTCACTACGCTCCTCACTCGCTCCTCAACACGCTCCTCACTACGCTCCTCACTACGCTCCTCAACACGCTCCTCAACACGCTCCTCACGACGCTCCTCACTACGCTCCTCAACACGCTCCTCACTACGCTCCTCACTACGCTCCTCACTACGCTCCTCACTCGCTCCTCAACACGCTCCTCACTACGCTCCTCACGACGCTCCTCACTACGCTCCTCAACACGCTCCACACTACGCTCCTCACTATGCTCCTCACTACGCTCCTCAACACGCTCCTCACTACGCTCCTCACGACGCTCCTCACTACGCTCCTCAACACGCTCCACACTACGCTCCTCAACACGCTCCTCACTACGCTCCTCACTACGCTCCTCACTACGCTCCTCAACACGCTCCTCAACACGCTCCTCACTACGCTCCTCACTACGCACCTCAACTACGCTCCTCAACACGCTCCTCAACTACGCTCCTCAACACGCTCCACACTACGCTCCTCACTACGCTCCTCAACATGCTCCTCACTACGCTCCTCAACACGCTCCACACTACGCTCCTCACTACGCTCCTCAACATGCTCCTCACTACGCTCCTCAACATGCTCCTCACTACGCTCCTCAACACGCTCCACACTACGCTCCTCACTACGCTCCTCAACTACGCTCCTCAACACGCTCCTCAACACGCTCCACACTACGCTCCTCAACACGCTCCTCACTACGCTCCTCAACACGCTCCTCACTACGCTCCTCACTACGCTCCTCAACACGCTCCTCACTACGCTCCTCAACACGCTCCTCACTACGCTCCTCAACTACGCTCCTCAACACGCTCCTCAACACGCTCCACACTACGCTCCTCACTACGCTCCTCACTACGCTCCTCAACACGCTCCTCACTACGC
>NW_026290995.1:140000-173626 GCF_023373465.1 Oncorhynchus keta
AACAGAGAACAACTGTAAATACCCTTAGTGAAAGAGAGAACAACTGTAAATACCCTTAGTGAAAGAGAGAACAACTGTAAAGACCCTTACTGAAACAGAGAACAACTGTAAAGCCTCCCACTCAGTCTATTCTGAAGAGAGAGAGATCTACCTCTCACTCAGTCTATTCTGAAGAGAGAGAGAGATCTACCTCCCACTCAGTCTATTCCGAAGAGAGAGAGAGATCTACCTCCCACTCAGTCTATTCTGAAGAGAGAGATCTACCTCCCACTCAGTCTATTCTGAAGAGAGAGAGAGAGAGATCTACCTCCTACGCAGTCTATTCTGAAGAGAGAGAGAGATCTACCTCCCACTCAGTCTATTCTGAAGAGAGAGAGAGAGAGAGGAGATCTACCTCCCACTCAGTCTATTCTGAAGAGAGAGAGAGATCTACCTCCCACTCAGTCTATTCTGAGAGAGAGAGAGATCTACCTCCCACTCAGTCTATTCTGAAGAGAGAGAGAGATCTACCTCCCACTCAGTCTATTCTGAAGAGAGAGAGAGAGAGAGGAGATCTACCTCCCACTCAGTCTATTCTGAAGAGAGAGAGAGATCTTCCTCCCACTCAGTCTATTCTGAAGAGAGAGAGAGAGAGAGGAGATCTACCTCCCACTCAGTCTATTCTGAAGAGAGAGAGAGAGGAATCTACCTCCCACTGAGTCTATTCTGAAGACAGAGAGAGAGAGATCTACCTCCTACGCAGTCTATTCTGAAGAGAGAGAGAGATCTACCTCCCACTCAGTCTATTCTGAGAGAGAGAGAGAGAGAGATCTACCTCCCACTCAGTCTATTCTGAGGAGAGAGAGAGAGAGAGAGAGGAGATCTACCTCCCACTCAGTCTATTCTGAAGAGAGAGAGGAGATCTACCTCCCACTCAGTCTATTCTGAAGAGAGAGAGAGAGATCTACCTCCCACTCAATCTATTCTGAAGAGAGAGAGATCTACCTCCCACTCAGTCTATTCTGAGAGAGAGAGAGAGGAGATCTACCTCCCACTCAGTCTATTCTGAAGAGAGAGAGAGATCTACCTCCCACTCAATCTATTCTGAAGAGAGAGAGAGATCTACCTCCCACTCAGTCTATTCTGAAGAGAGAGAGAGAGATCTACCTCCCACTCAGTCTATTCTATCTCTCCCACTCAGTCTATTCTGAAGACAGAGAGAGAGATCTACCTCCCACTCAGTCTATTCTGAGAGAGAGAGAGGAGATCTACCTCCCACTCAGTCTATTCTGAAGAGAGAGAGAGATCTACCTCCCACTCAGTCTATTCTGAAGAGAGAGAGAGATCTACCTCCCACTCAGTCTATTCTGAAGAGAGAGAGAGATCTACCTCCCACTCAGTCTATTCTGAAGAGAGAGAGAGATCTACCTCCCACTCAGTCTATTCTGAGAGAGAGATCTACCTCCCACTCAGTCTAGAGAGAGAGAGGAGATCTACCTCCCACTCAGTCTATTCTGAAGAGAGAGAGAGAGAGGAGATCTACCTCCCACTCAGTCTATTCTGAAGAGAGAGAGAGAGTGAGGAGATCTACCTCCCACTCAGTCTATTCTGAAGAGAGAGAGGAGATCTACCTCCCACTCAGTCTATTCTGAAGAGAGAGAGAGAGATCTACCTCCCACTCAATCTATTCTGAAGAGAGAAAGAGATCTACTTCCCACTCAGTCTATTCTGAAGAGAGAGAGAGAGATCTACCTCCCACTCAGTCTATTCTGAAGAGAGAGAGAGAGATCTACCTCCCACTCAATCTATTCTGAAGAGAGAAAGAGATCTACTTCCCATTCAGTCTATTCTGAAGAGAGAGAGAGATCTACCTCCCACTCAGTCTATTCTGAGAGAGAGAGAGAGAGATCTACCTCCCATTCAGTCTATTCTGAAGAGAGAGAGGAGATCTACCTCCCACTCAGTCTATTCTGAAGAGAGAGAGAGAGATATACCTCCCACTCAGTCTATTCTGAAGAGAGAGAGGAGATCTACCTCCCAGTCTATTCAGTCTATTCTGAGAGAGAGAGAGAGGAGATCTACCTACCAGTCTATTCCTACCTCCCACTCAGTCTATTCTGAAGAGAGAGAGAGGAGATCTACCTCCCACTCAGTCTATTCTGAAGAGAGAGAGAGGAGATCTACCTCCCACTCAGTCTATTCTGAAGAGAGAGAGGAGATCTACCTCCCACTCAGTCTATTCTGAAGAGAGAGAGAGAGGAGATCTACCTCCCACTCAGTCTATTCTGAAGAGAGAGAGAGGAGATATACCTCCCACTCAGTCTATTCTGAGAGAGAGAGGAGATCTACCTCCCACTCAGTCTATTCTGAAGAGAGAGAGAGGAGATCTACCTCCCACTCAGTCTATTCTGAAGAAGAGAGAGATCTACCTCCCACTCAGTCTATTCTGAAGAGAGAGAGAGAGATCTACCTCCCACTCAGTCTATTCTGAAGAGAGAGAGAGGAGATCTACCTCCCACTCAGTCTATTCTGAAGAGAGAGAGAGAGGAGATCTACCTCCCACTCAGTCTATTCTGAAGAGAGAGAGAGAGATCTACCTCCCCTCAGTCTATTCTGAGAGAGAGAGAGAGGAGATCTACCTCCCACTCAGTCTATTCTGAAGAGAGAGAGAGAGAGAGGAGATCTACATCCCCTCAGTCTATTCTGAGAGAGAGAGAGAGCGAGAGAGAGAGAGAGAGAGAGAGAGAGAGAGAGAGAGAGAGAGAGAGAGAGAGAGAGAGAGAGAGAGAGAGAGAGAGAGAGAGAGAGAGAGAGAGAGAGAGAGAGAGAGAGAGAGAGAGAGAGAGAGAGAGAGAGAGAGAGAGAGAGAGGAGCTGTCTTGAGAGAGCAGCGTCACAGAAGATAACACCACTGCAGAGACACGGGCATATTGGCACTGCGACTGACAGCTGGCGTTTCGTTGCACTTCGTCGTAAACGGGGGAGTTTACTTGCCTCTCTCTCGGCCTCTCTCATTATGTTTGGAATCCTCCTAACTTGATGGACTGCAGTAGAAGTCTGAGGACAACGAGGCAGAGGAGAGACACGGTTGCGCTCCACAGGAGAGGGATATAACCGGGAATGTCTGGATGTGGTTATGGGGGTGAGTCTTCCAGCTAACACCATGCCTTTATTCCATAACCACATACGGTGGCTGGATCTGGACATAATCATTACCAAAAAGCAGATTTATAATAAGTGACTGGGACACACACCATGTCCGCTGTGGAGGTGCTTTTCGCCGTCTTGATGCTAGTCATTATCGTGGTGTCGTTACTGTCCAACGCCGTGGTGCTGATCTGCTTTCTGTACAACCCACAGATCAGGAAGCAAGTGCCCTGCGTGTTCACCCTCAACCTCACTTTTTGTAACTTGTTGCTGACCGTTTCCCACATGCCTCTAACTGTGGTGGGTCTCGTCAACAAGGGTCAGCCCGGAAGTGACGCTTTCTGTCAGTCGGTCGGCTTCTCGGAGACGTTTTTAACGACTAATTCGATGTTGAGCATGGCCGCTCTGAGCATCGACAGGTGGATCGCTGTCGTGTTCCCGCTGAGGTACCATTCTAGAATACGGCATAGAGATGCCGCTCTCGTGCTCGGATACACGTGGATACATTCTATGTCTTTTTCGACGGCGGCTGCTTGCCTCTCGTGGGTGGGATACCATCCGCTCTACGCGTCGTGCACGCTCTCCGACGTGACGGACGGCAGTCAGACTCCGTTTGTTGTGTTTACTGTGGTGTTTCACTCCCTCACCTTTCTCCTGTCCTTTCTAGTCCTGTGCGTCACGTACCTGAAAGTGCTGAAGGTGGCAAGGTCCCACTGTAGCCGGATAGACGTTATCACAATGCAAACTTTAGTGCTGCTTGTGGATATTCACCCGAGGTAAGAGGAGGTCTTTGAGTTGCATTTCTCTCTGTGCACCTTACTCCAACTCACCTTACTACAACTCACCTTACTCCAACTCACTTTCCTCCAACTCACCTTACTCCAACTCACCTTCCTCCAACTCACTTTACTCCAACTCACCTTACTCCAACTCACTTTCCTCCAACTCACCTTACTCCAACTCACCTTACTCCAACTCACCTTACTCCAACTCACCTTACTCCAACTCACCTTCCTCCAACTCACCTTACTCCAACTCACCTTACTCCAACTCACCTTACTCCAACTCACTTTCCTCCAACTCACCTTACTCCAACTCACCTTCCTCCAACTCACCTTACTCCAACTCACCTTCCTCCAACTCACCTTACTCCAACTCACCTTACTCCAACTCACTTTCCTCCAACTCACCTTACTCCAACTCACTTTACTCCAACTCACTTTACTACAACTCACTTTCCTCCAACTCACCTTACTCCAACTCACTTTACTCCAACTCACCTTACTCCAACTCACTTTCCTCCAACTCACCTTACTCCAACTCACCTTACTCCAACTCACCTTACTCCAACTCACTTTACTCCAACTCACCTTCCTCCAACTCACCTTACTCCAACTCACCTTACTCCAACTCACTTTACTCCAACTCACTTTACTCCAACTCACCTTACTCCAACTCACCTTACTCCAACTCACCTTACTCCAACTCACTTTACTCCAACTCACCTTACTCCAACTCACCTTACTCCAACTCACTTTACTCCAACTCACCTTACTCCAACTCACTTTACTCCAACTCACCTTACTCCAACTCACTTTACTCCAACTCACCTTACTCCAACTCACCTTACTCCAACTCACCTTACTCCAACTCACTTTACTCCAACTCACCTTACTCCAACTCACTTTACTCCAACTCACCTTACTCCAACTCACTTTACTCCAACTCACCTTACTCCAACTCACTTTACTCCAACTCACCTTACTCCAACTCACCACTCACTCACCTTACTCCAACTCACCTTACTCCAACTCACCTTACTCCAACTCACCTTACTCCAACTCACTTTACTCCAACTCACCTTACTCCAACTCACCTTACTCCAACTCACCTTACTCCAACTCACCTTACTCCAACTCACCTTACTCCAACTCACCTTACTCCAACTCACCTTACTCCAACTCACCTTACTCCAACTCACTTACTCCAACTCACCTTACTCCAACTCACCTTACTCCAACTCACCTTACTCCAACTCACTTTACTCCAACTCACCTTACTCCAACTCACCTTACTCCAACTCACCTTACTCCAACTCACCTTACTCCAACTCACTTTACTCCAACTCACCTTACTCCAACTCACCTTACTCCAACTCACTTTACTCCAACTCACCTTACTCCAACTCACCTTACTCCAACTCACCTTACTCCAACTCACCTTCCTCCAACTCACTTTACTCCAACTCACCTTACTCCAACTGACCTTACTCCAACTCACTTTACTCCAACTCACCTTACTCCAACTCACCTTACTCCAACTCACTTTACTCCAACTCACCTCCAACTCACTTTACTCCAACTCACCTTACTCCAACTCACCTTACTCCAACTCACCTTTACTCCAACTCACCTTACTCCAACTCACCTTACTCCAACTCACTTTACTCCAACTCACCTTACTCCAACTCACTTTACTCCAACTCACCTTACTCCAACTCACTTTACTCCAACTCACCTTACTCCAACTCACTTTACTCCAACTCACCTTACTCCAACTCACTTTACTCCAACTCACCTTCTCACCTTACTCACTCACTTTACTCTCAACTCAACTCACTTTACTCCAACTCCTTTACTCCAACTCACCTTACTCCAACTCACTTTACTCCAACTCACCTTACTCCAACTCACTTTACTCCAACTCACCTTCCTCCAACTCACCTTACTCCAACTCACCTTACTCCAACTGACCTTACTCCAACTCACTTTACTCCAACTCACCTTACTCCAACTCACCTTACTCCAACTGACCTTACTCCAACTCACTTTACTCCAACTCACCTTACTCCAACTCACCTTACTCCAACTCACTTTACTCCAACTCACCTTACTCCAACTCACTTTACTCCAACTCACCTTACTCCAACTCACTTTACTCCAACTCACCTTACTCCAACTCACCTTACTCCAACTCACCTTACTCCAACTCACCTTACTCCAACTCACCTTACTCCAACTTACTTTACTCCAACTCACCTTACTCCAACTCACCTTACTCCAACTCACTTTACTCCAACTCACTTTACTCCAACTCACCTTACTCCAACTCACCTTACTCCAACTCACCTTACTCCAACTCACTTTACTCCAACTCACCTTACTCCAACTCACCGTACTCCAACTCACCTTACTCCAACTCACTTTACTCCAACTCACTATTGTTTTGAATTCATGTTGAAACCAGAACAATGCATCATGGGACATTTCTTTATTCTATTATGATCTGTTGTGTTCTACTGTGTTGTGTTATATTCTGTTGTGTTCTATTCTGTTGTGTTATATTCTGTTGTGTTCTATTGTGTTGTGTTCTATTGTGTTGTGTTCTATTCTGTTGTGTTCTATTCTGTTGTGTTCTATTCTGTTGTGTTATATTCTGTTGTGTTCTATTGTGTTGTGTTCTATTGTGTTGTGTTCTATTCTGTTGTGTTCTATTCTGTTGTGTTCTATTCTGTTGTGTTCTATTCTGTTGTGTTCTATTCTGTTGTGTTCTATTCTGTTGTGTTATATTCTGTTGTGTTTGTATTCTATTTGTGTTCTATTCTGTTGTGTTCTATTCTGTTGTGTTCTATTCTGTTGTGTTATATTCTGTTGTGTTCTATTCTGTTGTGTTCTATTCTGTTGTGTTCTATTCTGTTGTGTTCTATTCTGTTGTGTTCTATTCTGTTGTGTTCTATTCTGTTGTGTTCTATTGTGTTGTGTTCTATTCTGTTGTGTTCTATTCTGTTGTGTTCTATTCTGTTGTGTTCTATTCTGTTGTGTTCTATTCTGTTGTGTTCTATTCTGTTGTGTTGTGTTCTATTGTGTTGTGTTCTATTCTGTTGTGTTCTATTGTGTTGTGTTCTATTCTGTTGTGTTCTATTCTGTTGTGTTCTATTCTGTTGTGTTCTATTCTGTTGTGTTCTATTCTGTTGTGTTCTATTCTGTTGTGTTATATTCTGTTGTGTTCTATTGTGTTGTGTTCTATTGTGTTGTGTTCTATTCTGTTGTGTTCTATTCTGTTGTGTTCTATTCTGTTGTGTTCTATTCTGTTGTGTTCTATTGTGTTGTGTTCTATTGTGTTGTGTTCTATTCTGTTGTGTTCTATTCTGTTGTGTTCTATTCTGTTGTGTTCTATTCTGTTGTGTTCTATTCTGTTGTGTTATATTCTGTTGTGTTCTATTCTGTTGTGTTCTATTCTGTTGTGTTCTATTCTGTTGTGTTCTATTCTGTTGTGTTCTATTGTGTTGTGTTATATTCTGTTACGTTATATTCTGTTGTGTTAAATGGTGTTGTGTTCTATTGTGTTGTGTTCTATGGAGTTATATTCTATTGTGTTAAATGGTGTTGTGTTCTATTGTGTTATATGGTGTTGCGTTATGTTCTATTATGTTCTATTATATTGTGTTGTGTTTTATTGCGTTATTTTCTGTTGTGTTCTATTGCGTTCTATTCCATAGTGTTCTATTGTGTTGTGTTCTACTGTGGTCTATTGTGTTCTATTGTGTTGTGTTCCATTGAGTCTATTCTGTTGTGTTCTATTCCACTGTGCTCTATTGTGTTCTATTGTGTTCTATTCTATTGTGTTCAATTCTGGTGTGTTCTATTCTATTGTGTTCTATTGTGTTCTATTCTGTTGTGTTCTATTCTATTGTGTTCTAATCCATTATGTTTTACTGTGTTCTATTCTATCTTCAGCACAGCTAAGCACACCTAATGACACCTAATGGCACCTGATTTTAGGTCTAACAACATAATCATGTTCATGTCATGAAGACGTGTGTCAAATAAAGTGTAACCACATATTTCCCTGATCAGTGTTCGAGAGCGTTGTCTGGAAGAGCAGAAGAGGAGGCGACAGAGAGCAACCAGGAAGATCAGTACCTTCATCGGCACATTCATGGTCTGCTTTGCTCCCTACGTCATCACCAGGTAGGTAGAAAGGGGGGAGGGGAAGAGAGAGAGAGATATCTTTACAAGAGAACATTAGATGAGATGTCCCTGATATCTTTACAAGAGTACATTAGATGGCATGTCCCTGACAGTGTCTCTTTACAAGGGTACAGTAGATGATATTAACAACTAGGTTCAACAGGACCAATATCACTTAGCAGGAAGCCAGCCATATTAACAAGGATCAACAGGATCTATACCACCAGCCAGCCATAATAACAAGGATCAACAGGATCTATACCACCTGCCAGCCATAATAACAAGGATCAACAGGGTCTATACCACCAGCCAGCCATAATAACAAGGACCAACAGGATCTATACCACCAGCCAGCCATAATAACAAGGATCAACAGGATCTATACCACCAGCCAGCCATAATAACAAGGATCAACAGGATCTATACCACCTGCCAGCCATAATAACAAGGATCAACAGGGTCTATACCACCAGGCAGCCATAATAACAAGGACCAACAGGATCTATACCACCAGCCAGCCATAATAACAAGGATCAACAGGATCTATACCACCAGCCAGCCATAATAACAAGGATCAACAGGACCTATACCACCAGCCAGCCATAATAACAAGGATCAACAGGATCTATACCACCAGCCAGCCATAATAACAAGGATCAACAGGATCTATACCACCTGCCAGCCATAATAACAAGGATCAATAGGATCTATACCACCTGCCAGCCATAATAACAAGGATCAACAGGATCTATACCACCAGCCAGCCATAATAACAAGGATCAACAGGATCTATACCACCAGCCAGCCATAATAACAAGGATCAACAGGATCTATACCACCAGCCAGCCATAATAACAAGGATCAACAGGATCTATACCACCTGCCAGCCATAATAACAAGGATCAACAGGGTCTATACCACCAGGCAGCCATAATAACAAGGACCAACAGGATCTATACCACCAGCCAGCCATAATAACAAGGATCAACAGGATCTATACCACCAGCCAGCCATAATAACAAGGATCAACAGGATCTATACCACCTGCCAGCCATAATAACAAGGATCAACAGGGTCTATACCACCAGGCAGCCATAATAACAAGGACCAACAGGATCTATACCACCAGCCAGCCAGCCATAATAACAAGGATCAACAGGATCTATACCACCAGCCAGCCAGCCATAATAACAAGGATCAACAGGATCTATACCACCAGCCAGCCAGCCATAATAACAAGGATCAACAGGATCTATACCACCAGCCAGCCATAATAACAAGGATCAACAGGATCTATACCACCAGCCAGCCATAATAACAAGGATCAACAGGGTCTATACCACCAGGCAGCCATAATAACAAGGACCAACAGGATCTATACCACCAGCCAGCCATAATAACAAGGATCAACAGGATCTATACCACCAGCCAGCCATAATAACAAGGATCAACAGGATCTATACCACCAGCCAGCCATAATAACAAGGACCACAGGGTATACCACCAGCCAGCCATAATAACAAGGATCAACAGGATCTATACCACCAGCCAGCCATAATAACAAGGATCAACAGGATCTATACCACCAGCCAGCCAGCCATACCACCAGCCAGCCAGCCATAATAACAAGGATCAACAGGATCTATACCACCAGCCAGCCAGCCATAATAACAAGGATCAACAGGATCTATACCACCAGCCAGCCAGCCATAATAACAAGGATCAACAGGATCTATACCACCAGCCAGCCAGCCATAATAACAAGGATCAACAGGATCTATACCACCAGCCAGCCATAATAACAAGGATCAACAGGATCTATACCACCTGCCAGCCATAATAACAAGGATCAACAGGGTCTATACCACCAGGCAGCCATAATAACAAGGACCAACAGGATCTATACCACCAGCCAGCCATAATAACAAGGATCAACAGGATCTATACCACCAGCCAGCCATAATAACAAGGATCAACAGGATCTATACCACCAGCCAGCCATAATAACAAGGATCAACAGGGTCTATACCACCAGCCAGCCAGCCATAATAACAAGGATCAACAGGATCTATACCACCAGCCAGCCATAATAACAAGGATCAACAGGAACTATACCACCAGCCAGCCATAATAACAAGGATCAACAGGGTCTATACCACCTGCCAGCCAGCCATAATAACAAGGATCAACAGGATATATACCACCTGCCAGCCATATTAACAAGGATCAACAGGATCTATACCACCAGCCAGCCATAATAACACGGACCAACAGGATCTATACCACCTGCCAGCCATAATAACAAGGATCAACAGGATCTATACCACCAGCCAGCCATAATAACAAGGACCAACAGGATCTATACCACCTACCAGCCATAATAACAAGGATCAACAGGATCTATACCACCAGCCAGCCATAATAACAAGGACCAACAGGATCTATACCACCAGCCAGCCAGCAGGATCTATACCACCAGCCAATAACAAGGATCAACAGGATCTATACCACCAGCCAGCCATAATAACAAGGATCAACAGGATCTATACCACCAGCCAGCCATAATAACAAGGATCAACAGGATCTATACCACCAGCCAGCCATAATAACAAGGATCAACAGGGTCTATACCACCAGCCAGCCAGCCATAATAACAAGGATCAACAGGATCTATACCACCAGCCAGCCATAATAACAAGGATCAACAGGATCTATACCACCAGCCAGCCATAATAACAAGGATCAACAGGGTCTATACCACCTGCCAGCCAGCCATAATAACAAGGATCAACAGGATATATACCACCTGCCAGCCATATTAACAAGGATCAACAGGATCTATACCACCAGCCAGCCATAATAACACGGACCAACAGGATCTATACCACCTGCCAGCCAGCCATATTAACAAGGATCAACAGGATCTATACCACCAGCCAGCCATAATAACAAGGATCAACAGGATCTATACCACCAGCCAGCCATAATAACAAGGACCAACAGGATCTATACCACCAGCCAGCTATAATAACAAGGATCAACAGGATCTATACCACCTGCCAGCCATAATAACAAGGATCAACAGGATCTATACCACCAGCCAGCCAGCCATATTAACAAGGATCAACAGGATCTATACCACCAGCCAGCCATATTAACAAGGATCAACAGGATCTATACCACCAGCCAGCCATATTAACCAGGATCTATACCACCAGCCAGCCATAATAACAAGGATCAACAGGATCTATACCACCAGCCAGCCATAATAACAAGGATCAACAGGATCTATACCACCAGCCAGCCATAATAACAAGGATCAACAGGATCTATACCACCAGCCAGCCAGCCATAATAACAAGGATCAACAGGATCTATACCACCTACCAGCCAGCCATAATAACAAGGATCAACAGGATCTATACCACCAGCCAGCCATATTAACAAGGATCAACAGGATCTATACCACCAGCCAGCCAGCCAGCCATAATAACAAGGATCAACAGGATCTATACCACCAGCCAGCCATAATAACAAGGATCAACAGGATCTATACCACCAGCCAGCCATAATAACAAGGATCAACAGGATCTATACCACCAGCCAGCCATAATAACAAGGATCAACAGGATCTATACCACCTGCCAGCCATAATAACAAGGATCAACAGGATCTATACCACCAGCCAGCCAGCCATAATAACAAGGATCAACAGGATCTATACCACCAGCCAGCCAGCCAGGATCAACAGGATCTATACCAAGCCAGCCATAATAACAAGGATCAACAGGATCTATACCACCAGCCAGCCAGCCATAATAACAAGGATCAACAGGATCTATACCACCAGCCAGCCATAATAACAAGGATCAACAGGATCTATACCACCAGCCAGCCATAATAACAAGGATCAACAGGGTCTATACCACCAGCCAGCCATAATAACAAGGATCAACAGGATCTATACCACCAGCCAGCCATAATAACAAGGATCAACAGGATCTATACCACCAGCCAGCCATAATAACAAGGATCAACAGGATCTATACCACCAGCCAGCCATAATAACAAGGATCAACAGGGTCTATACCACCAGCCAGCCAGCCATAATAACAAGGATCAACAGGATCTATACCACCAGCCAGCCATAATAACAAGGATCAACAGGAACTATACCACCAGCCAGCCATAATAACAAGGATCAACAGGGCCAGCTATAATCAAGGATCAACAGGATCACCAGCCAGCCATAATAACAAGGATCAACAGGATCTATACCACCAGCCAGCCATAATAACAAGGCCATATAACAAGGATCAACAGGATCTATACCACCAGCCAGCCATATTAACAAGGATCAACAGGATCTATACCACCAGCCAGCCAGCCATATTAACAAGGATCAACAGGATCTATACCACCAGCCAGCCATAATAACAAGGATCAACAGGATCTATACCACCAGCCAGCCATAATAACAAGGATCAACAGGATCTATACCACCAGCCAGCCATAATAACAAGGACCAACAGGATCTATACCACCTGCCAGCCAGCCATATTAACAAGGATCAACAGGATCTATACCACCAGCCAGCCATAATAACAAGGATCAACAGGATCTATACCACCAGCCAGCCATAATAACAAGGACCAACAGGATCTATACCACCAGCCAGCTATAATAACAAGGATCAACAGGATCTATACCACCACCAGCCAGCCATAATAACAAGGATCAACAGGATCTATACCACCAGCCAGCCATAATAACAGGACCAACAGGATCTATACCACCTGCCAGCCATAATAACAAGGATCAACAGGATCTATACCACCAGCCAGCCATAATAACAAGGATCAACAGGATCTATACCACCAGCCAGCCAGCCATAATAACAAGGACCAACAGGATCTATACCACAGCCAGCCAGCCATAATAGCCAGCCATAATAACAAGGATCAACAGGATCTATACCACCAGCCAGCCATAATAACAAGGATCAACAGGATCTATACCACCAGCCAGCCATAATAACAAGGATCAACAGGATCTATACCACCAGCCAGCCATAATAACAAGGATCAACAGGATCTATACCAGCCAGCCATAATAACAAGGATCAACAGGGTCTATACCACCAGCCAGCCATAATAGGACAAGGTCTATACCACCACAGGATCTATACCACCAGCCAGCCATAATAACAAGGATCAACAGGATCTATACCACCAGCCAGCCAGCCATAATAACAAGGATCAACAGGATCTATACCACCCAGCCATAATAACAGGCCAGCTATACCAGCCAGCCATAATAACAAGGATCAACAGGATCTATACCACCAGCCAGCCATAATAACAAGGATCAACAGGATCTATACCACCAGCCAGCCATAATAACAAGGATCAACAGGATCTATACCACCAGCCAGCCATAATAACAAGGATCAACAGGATCTATACCACCAGCCAGCCAGCCATAATAACAAGGATCAACAGGATCTATACCACCAGCCAGCCATAATAACAAGGATCAACAGGATCTATACCACCAGCCAGCCATAATAACAAGGATCAACAGGATCTATACCACCAGCCACCACCACCAGCCAGCCATAATAACAAGGATCAACAGGATCTATACCACCAGCCAGCCATAATAACAAGGATCAACAGGGTCTATACCACCAGGCAGCCATAATAACAAGGACCAACAGGATCTATACCACCAGCCAGCCATAATAACAAGGATCAACAGGATCTATACCACCAGCCAGCCATAATAACAAGGATCAACAGGATCTATACCACCAGCCAGCCATAATAACAAGGATCAACAGGGTCTATACCACCAGCCAGCCAGCCATAATAACAAGGATCAACAGGATCTATACCACCAGCCAGCCATAATAACAAGGATCAACAGGAACTATACCACCAGCCAGCCATAATAACAAGGATCAACAGGGTCTATACCACCTGCCAGCCAGCCATAATAACAAGGATCAACAGGATATATACCACCTGCCAGCCATATTAACAAGGATCAACAGGATCTATACCACCAGCCAGCCATAATAACAAGGACCAACAGGATCTATACCACCAGCCAGCCATAATAACAAGGATCAACAGGATCTATACCACCAGCCAGCCATAATAACAAGGACCAACAGGATCTATACCACCTACCAGCCATAATAACAAGGATCAACAGGATCTATACCACCAGCCAGCCATAATAACAAGGACCAACAGGATCTATACCACCAGCCAGCTATAATAACAAGGATCAACAGGATCTATACCACCAGCCAGCCATATTAACAAGGATCAACAGGATCTATACCACCAGCCAGCCATAATAACAAGGATCAACAGGATCTATACCACCAGCCAGCCATAATAACAAGGATCAACAGGGTCTATACCACCACCACCAGCCAGCCAGCCATAATAACAAGGATCAACAGGATCTATACCACCAGCCAGCCATAATAACAAGGATCAACAGGATCTATACCACCAGCCAGCCATAATAACAAGGATCAACAGGATCTATACCACCTGCCAGCCAGCCATAATAACAAGGATCAACAGGATATATACCACCTGCCAGCCATATTAACAAGGATCAACAGGATCTATACCACCAGCCAGCCATAATAACACGGACCAACAGGATCTATACCACCTGCCAGCCAGCCATATTAACAAGGATCAACAGGATCTATACCACCAGCCAGCCATAATAACAAGGATCAACAGGATCTATACCACCAGCCAGCCATAATAACAAGGACCAACAGGATCTATACCACCAGCCAGCCATAATAACAAGGATCAACAGGATCTATACCACCAGCCAGCCATAATAACAAGGATCAACAGGATCTATACCACCACCAGCCAGCCATATTAACAAGGATCAACAGGATCTATACCACCAGCCAGCCATATTAACAAGGATCAACAGGATCTATACCACCAGCCAGCCAGCCATATTAACAAGGATCAACAGGATCTATACCACCAGCCAGCCATATTAACAAGGATCAACAGGATCTATACCACCAGCCAGCCATAATAACAAGGATCAACAGGATCTATACCACCTGCCAGCCAGCCATAATACAAGGATCAACCTATACCACCAGCCAGCCATAATAACAAGGATCAACAGGATCTATACCACCACCAGCCAGCCATAATAACAAGGATCAACAGGATCTATACCACCAGCCAGCCATATTAACAAGGATCAACAGGATCTATAGCCACCAGCCAGCCAGCCAGCCATAACAAGGATCAACAGGATCTATACACCAGGATCAACAGGATCAACAGGATCTATACCACCAGCCAGCCATAATAACAAGGATCAACAGGATCTATACCACCAGCCAGCCATAATAACAAGGATCACCACCTGCCAGCCATAATAACAAGGATCAACAGGATCTATACCACCTGCCAGCCATAATAACAAGGATCAACAGGATCTATACCACCAGCCAGCCAGCCATAATAACAAGGATCAACAGGATCTATACCACCAGCCAGCCATAATAACAAGGATCAACAGGATCTATACCACCAGCCAGCCAGCCATAATAAGCCAAGGATCAACAGGATCTATACCACCAGCCAGCCAGCCATAATAACAAGGATCAACAGGATCTATACCACCAGCCAGCCATAATAACAAGGATCAACAGGATCTATACCACCAGCCAGCCATAATAACAAGGATCAACAGGATCTATACCACCAGGCCAGCCATAATAACAAGGATCAACAGGATCTATACCACCAGCCAGCCATAATAACAAGGATCAACAGGATCTATACCACCAGCCAGCCATAATAACAAGGATCAACAGGATCTATACCACCGGCCAGCCATAATAACAAGGATCAACAGGATCTATACCACCAGCCAGCCAGCCCAAGGATCAACAGCAAGGATATACCACCAGCCAGCCATAATAACAAGGATCAACAGGATCTATACCACCAGCCAGCCATAATAACAAGGACCAACAGGATCTATACCACCAGCCAGCTATAATAACAAGGATCAACAGGATCTATACCACCTGCCAGCCATAATAACAAGGATCAACAGGATCTATACCACCAGCCAGCCAGCCATATTAACAAGGATCAACAGGATCTATACCACCAGCCAGCCATAATAACAAGGATCAACAGGATCTATACCACCAGCCAGCCAGCCATATTAACAAGGATCAACAGGATCTATACCACCAGCCAGCCATAATAACAAGGATCAACAGGATCTATACCACCAGCCAGCCATAATAACAAGGATCAACAGGATCTATACCACCTGCCAGCCATAATAACAAGGATCAACAGGATCTATACCACCAGCCAGCCAGCCATAATAACAAGGATCAACAGGATCTATACCACCTACCAGCCAGCCATAATAACAAGGATCAACAGGATCTATACCACCAGCCAGCCATACTAACAAGGATCAACAGGATCTATACCACCAGCCAGCCAGCCATAATAACAAGGATCAACAGGATCTATACCACCAGCCACCAAGGCCAGGATCTATACCACCAGCCAGCCATAATAACAAGGATCAACAGGATCTATACCACCAGCCAGCCATAATAACAAGGATCAACAGGATCTATACCACCTGCCAGCCATAATAACAAGGATCAACAGGATCTATACCACCAGCCATAGCCAACAAGGATCAACAGGCCAGCCAGCCAGCCATAATAACAAGGACCAACAGGATCTATACCACCAGCCAGCCATAATAACAAGGATCAACAAGATCTATACCACCTGCCAGCCATAATCACAAGGATCAACAGGATCTATACCACCAGCCAGCCAGCCATAATAACAAGGATCAACAGGATCTATACCACCAGCCAGCCATAATAACAAGGATCAACAGGATCTATACCACCAGCCAGCCATAATAACAAGGATCAACAGGATCTATACCACCAGCCAGCCATAATAACAAGGATCAACAGGATCTATACCACCAGCCAGCCATAATAACAAGGATCAACAGGATCTATACCACCAGCCAGCCATAATAACAAGGATCAACAGGATCTATACCACCAGCCAGCCATAATAACAAGGATCAACAGGTCTATACCACCAGCCAGCCAGCCATAATAACAAGGATCAACAGGATCTATACCACCAGCCAGCCATAATAACAAGGATCAACAGGAACTATACCACCAGCCAGCCATAATAACAAGGATCAACAGGGTCTATACCACCTGCCAGCCAGCCATAATAACAAGGATCAACAGGATATATACCACCTGCCAGCCATATTAACAAGGATCAACAGGATCTATACCACCAGCCAGCCATAATAACAAGGACCAACAGGATCTATACCACCAGCCAGCCATAATAACAAGGATCAACAGGATCTATACCAGCCAGCCAGCCATACCACCACCAATAACAAGGATCAACAGGATCTATACCACCAGCCAGCCATAATAACAAGGACCAACAGGATCTATACCACCAGCCAGCCATAATAACAAGGATCAACAGGATCTATACCACCAGCCAGCCATATAACAAGGATCAACAGGATCTATACCACCAGCCAGCCATAATAACAAGGATCAACAGGATCTATACCACCAGCCAGCCATAATAACAAGGATCAACAGGATCACCAGCCAGCCAGATCCAGCCAGCCATAACAAGGATACAGGATCTATACCAGCCAGCCCAGCCATAATAACAAGGATCAACAGGGTCTATACCACCTGCCAGCCAGCCATAATAACAAGGATCAACAGGATATATACCACCTGCCAGCCATATTAACAAGGATCAACAGGATCTATACCACCAGCCAGCCATAATAACACGGACCAACAGGATCTATACCACCTGCCAGCCAGCCATATTAACAAGGATCAACAGGATCTATACCACCAGCCAGCCATAATAACAAGGATCAACAGGATCTATACCACCAGCCAGCCATAATAACAAGGACCAACAGGATCTATACCACCAGCCAGCCATAATAACAAGGATCAACAGGATCTATACCACCAGCCAGCCATAATAACAAGGATCAACAGGATCTATACCACCAGCCAGCCAGCCATAATAACAAGGATCAACAGGATCTATACCACCAGCCAGCCATATTAACAAGGATCAACAGGATCTATACCACCAGCCAGCCATAATAACAAGGATCAACAGGATCTATACCACCAGCCAGCCATAATAACAAGGATCAACAGGATCTATACCACCAGCCAGCCATAATAACAAGGATC
This sequence comes from Oncorhynchus keta, assembly GCF_023373465.1. Taxonomy (NCBI): domain Eukaryota; kingdom Metazoa; phylum Chordata; class Actinopteri; order Salmoniformes; family Salmonidae; genus Oncorhynchus; species Oncorhynchus keta. The sequence goes on from NW_026290995.1 coordinate 158,429, forward strand.
AACAGGATCTATACCACCTGCCAGCCATAATAACAAGGATCAACAGGATCTATACCACCAGCCAGCCAGCCATAATAACAAGGATCAACAGGATCTATACCACCACCAGCCAGCCATAATAACAAGGATCAACAGGATCTATACCACCAGCCAGCCATAATAACAAGGATCAACAGGATCTATACCAGCCCACCAGCCAGCCAGCCATAATAACAAGGATCAACAGGATCTATACTACCAGCCAGCCAGCCATAATAACAAGGATCAACAGGATCTATACCACCAGCCAGCCATAATAACAAGGACCAACAGGATCTATACCACCTGCCAGCCATAATAACAAGGATCAACAGGATCTATACCACCTGCCAGCCATAATAACAAGGATCAACAGGATCTATACCACCAGCCAGCCAGCCATAATAACAAGGACCAACAGGATCTATACCACCAGCCAGCCATAATAACAAGGATCAACAGGATCTATACCACCTGCCAGCCATAATAACAAGGATCAACAGGATCTATACCACCAGCCAGCCAGCCATAATAACAAGGATCAACAGGATCTATACCACCTGCCAGCCATAATAACAAGGATCAACAGGATCTATACCACCTGCCAGCCATAATAACAAGGATCAACAGGATCTATACCACCAGCCAGCCATAATAACAAGGATCAACAGGATCTATACCACCAGCCAGCCAGCCATAATAACAAGGATCAACAGGATCTATACCACCAGCCAGCCAGCCATAATAACAAGGATCAACAGGATCTATACCACCAGCCAGCCAGCCATAATAACAAGGATCAACAGGATCTATACCACCAGCCAGCCATAATAACAAGGATCAACAGGATCTATACCACCTGCCAGCCAGCCATAATAACAAGGATCAACAGGATCTATACCACCTGCCAGCCATAATAACAAGGATCAACAGGATCTATACCACCAGCCAGCCATAATAACAAGGATCAACAGGATCTATACCACCTGCCAGCCATAATAACAAGGATCAACAGGATCTATACCACCTGCCAGCCATAATAACAAGGATCAACAGGATCTATACCACCAGCCAGCCATAATAACAAGGATCAACAGGATCTATACCACCAGCCAGCCATAATAACAAGGATCAACAGGATCTATACCACCAGCCAGCCATAATAACAAGGATCAACAGGATCTATACCACCAGCCAGCCATAATAACAAGGACCAACAGGATCTATAACACCAGCCAGCCAGCCATAATAACAAGGATCAACAGGATCTATACCAGCAGCCAGCCAGCCATATTAACAAGGATCAACAGGATCTATACCACCTGCCAGCCAGCCATAATAACAAGGATCAACAGGATCTATACCACCAGCCAGCCATAATAACAAGGATCAACAGGATCTATACCACCAGCCAGCCATAATAACAAGGATCAACAGGATCTATACCACCTGCCAGCCATAATAACAAGGACCAACAGGATCTATACCACCAGCCAGCCATAATAACAAGGATCAACAGGATCTATACCACCAGCCAGCCATAATAACAAGGATCAACAGGATCTATACCACCAGCCAGCCATAATAACAAGGATCAACAGGATCTATACCACCAGCCAGCCATAATAACAAGGATCAACAGGATCTATACCACCAGCCAGCCATAATAACAAGGATCAACAGGATCTATACCACCTGCCAGCCATAATAACAAGGACCAACAGGATCTATACCACCAGCCAGCCATAATAACAAGGATCAACAGGATCTATACCACCAGCCAGCCATAATAACAAGGATCAACAGGATCTATACCACCTGCCAGCCATAATAACAAGGATCAACAGGATCTATACCACCAGCCAGCCAGCCATAATAACAAGGATCAACAGGATCTATACCACCTGCCAGCCATAATAACAAGGATCAACAGGATCTATACCACCTACCAGCCATAATAACAAGGATCAACAGGATCTATACCACCTGCCAGCCATAATAACAAGGATCAACAGGATCTATATACCACCTGCCAGCCAGCCATAATAACAAGGATCAACAGGATCTATACCACCTGCCAGCCAGCCATAATAACAAGGATCAACAGGATCTATACCACCAGCCAGCCAGACATAATAACAAGGATCAACAGGGTCTATACCACCTGCCAGCCATAATAACAAGGCCAGCCACCAGCCAGCCATAATAACAAGGATCAACAGGATCTATACCACCAGCCAGCCAGCCATAATAACAAGGATCAACAGGATCTATACCACCTGCCAGCCATAATAACAAGGATCAACAGGATCTATACCACCTACCAGCCATAATAACAAGGATCAACAGGATCTATACCACCTGCCAGCCATAATAACAAGGATCAACAGGATCTATACCACCTGCCAGCCAGCCATAATAACAAGGATCAACAGGATCTATACCACCAGCCAGCCAGACATAATAACAAGGATCAACAGGGTCTATACCACCTGCCAGCCATAATAACAAGGACCAACAGGATCTATACCACCAGTCAGCCATAATAACAAGGACCAACAGGATCTATACCACCAGTCAGCCATAATAACAAGGATCAACAGGATCTATACCACCTGCCAGCCATAATAACAAGGATCAACAGGATCTATATACCACCTGGCAGCCATAATAACAAGTGGAAGTGTTTCTGTTCAGAGAATTATCATGAACTGAATAATATGTATTATGTAACAAACAACATAACTAAATGTCTGCTTTGAACTCTGACCTCTTCTGTAGTTGTGGGATGACAATTAGAATGTTGCACTTTGACATCCATAGATAGAGAAATATCTAAGACATCCCTCTCCCCCTCTCCCTCTCTCCCCCTCTCCCTCTCCCCCTCTCTCCCCCTCTCCTCCCCTCTCTCCTCCCATCTCTCCCTCTCCCCCTCTCCTCCCCTCTCTCCCTCTCCTCCCCTCTCTCCCCTCTCTCCCCCTCTCCTCCCCTCTCTCCCTCTCCTCCCCTCTCTCCCTCTCCTCCCCTCTCTCCTCCCATCTCTCCCTCTCCCCCTCTCCTCCCCTCTCCTCCCCTCTCCCCCTCTCTCCCCCTCTCCTCCCCTCTCTCCCTCTCCTCCCCTCTCTCCTCCCCCTCTCTCCCTCTCCCCCTCTCCTCCCCTCTCTCCCTCTCCTCCTCTCTCTCCCTCTCCTCCCCTCTCTCCCTCTCCTCCTTTCTCTCCCCTCTCCTCCCCTCTCCTCCCCTCTCCCTCTCCTCCCCTCTCTCCCTCTCCTCCCCTCTCTCCCTCTCCTCCCCTCTCTCCCTCTCCTCCTCTCTCTCCCTCTCCTCCCCCTCTCCCTCTCCTCCCCTCTCTCCCTCTCCTCCCCCTCTCCCTCTCCTCCTCTCTCTCCCTCTCTTCCCCTCTCTCCCTCTCCTCCCCTCTCTCCCTCTCCCCCCCCTCTCCCTCTCCTCCTTTCTCTCCCTCTCCTCCCCTCTCTCCCTCTCCTCCTTTCTCTCCCTCTCCTCCCCTCTCTCCCTCTCCTCCCCTCTCTCCCTCTCCTCTCCTCTCCTCTCTCCCTCTCCTCCCCTCTCTCCCTCTCCTCCCCCTCTCCCTCTCTCCCCCTCTCCCTCTCCCCCTCTCTCCCCCTCTCCTCCCTCTCTCCTCCCATCTCTCCCTCTCCCCCTCTCCTCCCCCTCTCCCCCTCCTCCCCTCTCTCCCCCTCTCCTCCCCTCTCTCCCTCTCCTCCCCTCTCTCCCTCTCCTCCCCCTCTCTCCCTCCCCCTCTCCCCTCTCTCCCCCTCTCCTCCCCTCTCCCCCCTCTCTCCCCCTCTCCTCCCCCTCTCTCCCTCTCCTCCCCTCTCTCCTCCCCTCTCTCCCTCTCCCCCTCTCCTCCCCTCTCTCCCTCTCCTCCTCTCTCTCCCTCTCCTCCTCTCTCTCCCTCTCCTCCTCTCTCTCCCCTCTCCTCCCCTCTCTTCCCCTCTCCCTCTCCTCTCCTCTCTCCCTCTCCTCCCCTCTCTCCCTCTCCTCCCCTCTCTCCCTCTCCTCCTCTCTCTCCCCTCTCCTCCCCCTCTCCCTCTCCTCCTCTCTCTCCCCTCTCTTCCCCTCTCCCTCTCCTCTCCTCTCTCCCTCTCCTCCCCCCTCTCCCTCTCCTCCCCTCTCTCCCCTCTCCTCCCCTCTCTCCCTCTCCTCCCTTCTCTCCCTCTCCTCCCCTCTCTCCCTTTCCTCCCCTCTCTCCCCCTCCTCCCCTCTCTCCCTCTCCTCTCCTCTCCCTCTTCCTCTCCTCCCCTCTCTCCCTCTCCTCCCCTCTCCCCCCCCCCCCCCTCTCCTCTCTCCCCCTCCTCCCCTCTCCCCCCCCCCTCTCCTCTCCTCTCTCCCTCTCCTCCCCTCTCTCCCTCCCCTCCCCTCTCCTCTCTCCCTCTCCTCCCCTCTCCTCTCTCCCTCTCCTCCCCTCTCTCTCCCCCTCTCCCCTCTCTCCCCTCTCCCTCTCCTCCCCTCTCCTCCCTCTCTCCCCTCTCCCTCTCCTCCCCCTCTCCCTCTCCTCCCCTCTCCCCTCTCCTCCCCTCTCTCCCTCTCCTCCCCTCCCCCTCCCTCCCCCTCTCTCCCTCTCCTCCCCTCTCCCTCTCCTCCCCTCTCTCCCTCTCCTCCCCTCTCCTCCCCCCTCTCCCTCTCCTCCCCTCTCTCCCCTCCTCCCCTCTCCTCCCCTCTCTCCCTCTCCTCCCCTCTCTCCCTCTCCTCCCCTCTCCCTCTCCTCCCCTCTCTCCCTCTCCTCCCCTCTCCCTCTCCTCCCCTCTCTCCCTCTCCTCCCCTCTCCCTCTCCTCCCCTCTCTCCCTGTCCTCCCCTCTCCTCCCCTCTCTCCCTCTCCGCCCCTCTCCCTCTCCTCCCATCTCTCCCTGTCCTCCCCTCTCCTCCCTCTCTCTCCCATCCCTCTTTCCCGATCCTGTATAGGATAGTGGAGTTATTTCCGTCCGTGTCTATCGACCACCGCTGGGGACTGGTCTCCAAGTGCCTGGCCTACAGCAAGGCGGCCTGCGACCCCTTCGTCTACTCCCTGCTCCGTAACCAGTACAAGAAGACGTGTGCTGACATCATCAACAGGCTGCTGAAGCCCAGCTCTATGAATGCATCTGGACCAGGTCACCACGACAACCATGAGACTAGGGGGAGGAACAACACAGTGCAGACTGCAGCAGACTGAGGCCGGGGGTTGTGTTACTGTCTAAGGGTTGATACTCTATGTTCAGACTGAGGAAGGGGGTTGTGTTACTGTCTAAGGGTTGATACTCTATGTTCAGACTGAGGAAGGGGGTTGTGTTACTGTCTAAGGGTTGATACTCTATGTTCAGACTGAGGAAGGGGGTTGTGTTACTGTCTAAGGGTTGATACTCTATGTTCAGACTGAGGAAGGGGGTTGTGTTACTGTCTAAGGGTTGATACTCTATGTTCAGACTGAGGAAGGGGGTTGTGTTACTGTCTAAGGGTTGATACTCTATGTTCAGACTGAGGAAGGGGGTGGTGTTACTGTCTAAGGGTTGATACTCTATGTTCAGACTGAGGAAGGGGTGGTGTTATTGTCTAAGGGTTGATACTCTATGTTCAGACTGAGGAAGGGGTGGTGTTATTGTCTAAGGGTTGATACTCTATGTTCAGACTGAGGAAGGGGTTGTGTTACTGTCTAAGGGTTGATACTCTATGTTCAGACTGAGGAAGGGGTTGTGTTACTGTCTAAGGGTTGATACTCTATGTTCAGACTGAGGAAGGGGTGGTGTTATTGTCTAAGGGTTGATACTCTATGTTCAGACTGAGGAAGGGGTGGTGTTACTGTCTAAGGGTTGATACTCTATGTTCAGACTGAGGAAGGGGTTGTGTTACTGTCTAAGGGTTGATACTCTATGTTCAGACTGAGGAAGGGGTTGTGTTACTGTCTAAGGGTTGATACTCTATGTTCAGACTGAGGAAGGGGTTGTGTTATTGTCTAAGGGTTGATACTCTATGTTCAGACTGAGGAAGGGGGTGGTGTTACTGTCTAAGGGTTGATACTCTATGTTCAGACTGAGGAAGGGGTGGTGTTACTGTCTAAGGGTTGATACTCTATGTTCAGACTGAGGAAGGGGTTGTGTTACTGTCTAAGGGTTGATACTCTATGTTCAGACTGAGGAAGGGGGTTGTGTTACTGTCTAAGGGTTGATACTCTATGTTCAGACTGAGGAAGGGGTGGTGTTACTGTCTAAGGGTTGATACTCTATGTTCAGACTGAGGAAGGGGTGGTGTTACTGTCTAAGGGTTGATACTCTATGTTCAGACTGAGGAAGGGGTTGTGTTATTGTCTAAGGGTTGATACTCTATGTTCAGACTGAGGAAGGGGTTGTGTTACTGTCTAAGGGTTGATACTCTATGTTCAGACTGAGGAAGGGGTGGTGTTATTGTCTAAGGGTTGATACTCTATGTTCAGACTGAGGAAGGGGTGGTGTTACTGTCTAAGGCTTGATACTCTATGTTCAGACTGAGGAAGGGGTTGTGTTACTGTCTAAGGGTTGATACTCTATGTTCAGACTGATGTATGTGGTACTGTTATTGTCTTATAGTCTATACTGAGAATATAAAGTTACAAGTCACATAACAAGAACACAGGAAGAACAGGGGTTGGATTTCTGGGATACTCGATCCGGTGTATTTCTGTGGTTATCCAACCTCTATGCCACACAGACTGAGGAAGGGGCCGTAGCATCAACATGCCACACAGCTGACCCGAACGGCCGTAGCATCAACACGCCACACAGCGTTGATACGTCCTAGTTCAGCCACACTGAGGAACGGCCGTAGCATTTACGCCACACAGCGGTTAGCATCAACACGCCACTGAGGAAGGGGGTTACGTCCGTAGCATCATACTCTACGCCAGACTGAGGACCGATACGGGGTAGTCAACACGCCACACAGCGACCGATGTGGCCGTAGCATCAACACGCCACACATATGAGAATATAACGTCCAAGTAGCATCAACACGCCACACAGCGACCGAGGCGTCCGTAGCATCAACACGCCACACATTTCTGATACGTCCGTAGCATCAACACGCCACACAGCTACCGATACGGCCGTAGCATCAACACGCCACACAGCGACCGATACGGCCGTAGCATCAACGCGCCACACAGCTACCGATACGTCCGTAGCATCAACGCGCCACACAGCGACCGATAAGTCCGTAGCATCAACACGCCACACAGCGACCGATACGGCCGTAGCAACAACACGCCACACAGCGACCGATACGGCCGTAGCGTCAACACGCCACCCAGCGACCGATACGGCCGTAGCATCAACACGCCACCCAGCGACCGATACGGCCGTAGCATCAACACGCCACACAGCGACCGATACGGCCGTAGCATCAACACGCCACACAGCGACCGATACGTCCGTAGCATCAACACGCCACACAGCGACCGATACGTCCGTAGCATCAACACGCCACACAGCGACCGATACGGCCGTAGCATCAACACGCCACACAGCGACCGATACGGCCGTAGCATCAACACGCCACACAGCGACCGATACGGCCGTAGCATCAACACGCCACACAGCGACCGATACGGCCGTAGCGTCAACACGCCACACAGCGACCGATACGGCCGTAGCGTCAACACGCCACACAGCGACCGATACGGCCGTAGCATCAACACGCCACACAGCGACCGATACGTCCGTAGCGTCAACACGCCACACAGCGACCGATACGTCCGTAGCATCAACACGCCACACAGCGACCGATACGTCCGTAGCATCAACACGCCACACAGCGACCGATACGGCCGTAGCATCAACATGTTGTTGTGAAGAAGATGGACTTGACTCCTTGCAGATTTGTGTTGAGGCAGACTTACTCTCACTGAGAACAAATTCCTCTTATGTTGATCCTACTGAGGAGAGGAAATTGTGAGCCGTAACACACGAGCAATTCTATGATTGTGAGCATTTGTATGCTTTCACATTACCAACAAATATATCTATACCACTACACTCCAACAAGGGTTACACGGCTGTCCCCGTAGGAGAACCCCTTTTTGGTTCCGAGAAGAACTCTTTTGTGTTCCGTGTTAAACCCTCTGTGGAACAGGGTTCTACCTGCAACCAAAACAAGTTCTCCAAAGGGTTGTCCAATGGGAACAGCCGAACAACACCTTTGGGTTCGTGATATCACCTCCCCCCCCTAAGTGGGTAAGAGTAACATTACATAAAGACATGGAAGGTACCAATAGTTGTACAGTATGTTTTAGTATGTGTGCTGAGTTTGGGGGGGGGGGTACGGTGGCCCTGAGGGACCAAGTAGCTTTGTATGAAGGGAGTGCCTCAGTAAGTGTTGTAGTGTTGAAAGGTAGCACATAACATGGCACCTAAAGGAGAGGATACGATCTGATTATTACTGTGATGACGACGTGTTAGGAAAACACATTGAGGCCTGTTACCTGGGAGATAGACTCAGGTATTTAAAACACATTGAGGCTTGTTACCTGGGAGATAGACTCAGGTATTTAAAAGACATTGAGGCTTGTTACCTGGGAGATAGACTCAGGTATTTAAAACACATTGAGGCCTGTTACCTGGGAGATAGACTCAGGTATTTAAAACACACTGAGGCCTGTTACCTGGGAGATAGACTCAGGTATTTAAAACACATTGAGGCTTGTTACCTGGGCGATAGACTCAGGTATTTAAAACACATTGAGTCATGTTACCTGGGAGATAGACTCAGGTATTTAAAACACATTGAGGCTTGTTACCTGGGCGATAGACTCAGGTATTTAAAACACACTGAGGCCTGTTACCTGGGAGATAGACTCAGGTATTTAAAACACATTGAGGCTTGTTACCTGGGCGATAGACTCAGGTATTTAAAACACATTGAGGCCTGTTACCTGGGAGATAGACTCAGGTATTTAAAACACATTGAGGCTTGTTACCTGGGAGATAGACTCAGGTATTTAAAACACATTGAGGCCTGTTACCTGGGAGATAGACTCAGGTATTTAAAACACATTGAGGCCTGTTACCTGGGAGATAGACTCAGGTATTTAAAACACACTGAGGCTTGTTACCTGGGAGATAGACTCAGGTATTTAAAACACATTGAGTCCTGTTACCTGGGAGATAGACTCAGGTATTTAAAACACATTGAGTCCTGTTACCTGGAAGATAGACTCAGGTATTTAAAACACATTGAGTCCTGTTACCTGGGAGATAGACTCAGGTATTTAAAACACATTGAGTCCTGTTACCTGGGAGATAGACTCAGGTATTTAAAACACATTGAGTCCTGTTACCTGGGAGATAGACTCAGGTATTTAAAACACATTGAGTCCTGTTACCTGGGAGATAGACTCAGGTATTTAAAACACATTGAGTCCTGTTACCTGGGAGATAGACTCAGGTATTTAAAACACATTGAGTCCTGTTACCTGGGAGATAGACTCAGGTATTTAAAACACATTGAGGCCTGTTACCTGGGAGATAGACTCAGGTATTTAAAACACATTGAGTCATGTTACCTGGGAGATAGACTCAGGTATTTAAAACACATTGAGGCTTGTTACCTGGGCGATAGACTCAGGTATTTAAAACACACTGAGGCCTGTTACCTGGGAGATAGACTCAGGTATTTAAAACACATTGAGGCCTGTTACCTGGGAGATAGACTCAGGTATTTAAAACACATTGAGGCCTGTTACCTGGGCGATAGACTCAGGTATTTAAAACACATTGAGGCCTGTTACCTGGGAGATAGACTCAGGTATTTAAAACACATTGAGGCCTGTTACCTGGGAGATAGACTCAGGTATTTAAAACACATTGAGTCCTGTTACCTGGGAGATAAGACTCAGGTATTTCAAACACATTGAGTCCTGTTACCTGGGAGATAAGACTCAGGTATTTAAAACACATTGAGGCCTGTTACCTGGGAGATAGACTCAGGTATTTAAAACACATTGAGGCCTGTTACCTGGGAGATAGACTCAGGTATTTAAAACACATTGAGGCCTGTTACCTGGGAGATAGACTCAGGTATTTAAAACACACTGAGGCCTGTTACCTGGGAGATAGACTCAGGTATTTAAAACACATTGAGGCTTGTTACCTGGGCGATAGACTCAGGTATTTAAAACACATTGAGGCCTGTTACCTGGGCGATAGACTCAGGTATTTAAAACACATTGAGGCCTGTTACCTGGGAGATAGACTCAGGTATTTAAAACACATTGAGTCATGCTACCTGGGAGATAGACTCAGGTATTTAAAACACATTGAGTCATGTTACCTGGGAGATAGACTCAGGTATTTAAAACACATTGAGGCCTGTTACCTGGGAGATAGACTCAGGTATTTAAAACACATTGAGGCCTGTTACCTGGGAGATAGACTCAGGTATTTAAAACACATTGAGGCATGTTACCTGGGAGATAGACTCAGGTATTTAAAACACATTGAGGCCTGTTACCTGGGCGATAGACTCAGGTATTTAAAACACATTGAGGCTTGTTACCTGGGAGATAGACTCAGGTATTTAAAACACATTGAGGCCTGTTACCTGGGAGATAGACTCGGGTATTTAAAACACATTGAGGCCTGTTACCTGGGCGATAGACTCAGGTATTTAAAACACACTGAGGCTTGTTACCTGGGAGATAGACTCAGGTATTTAAAACACATTGAGTCCTGTTACCTGGGAGATAGACTCAGGTATTTAAAACACATTGAGTCCTGTTACCTGGAAGATAGACTCAGGTATTTAAAACACATTGAGTCCTGTTACCTGGGAGATAGACTCAGGTATTTAAAACACATTGAGTCCTGTTACCTGGGAGATAGACTCAGGTATTTAAAACACATTGAGTCCTGTTACCTGGGAGATAGACTCAGGTATTTAAAACACATTGAGTCCTGTTACCTGGGAGATAGACTCAGGTATTTAAAACACATTGAGGCCTGTTACCTGGGAGATAGACTCAGGTATTTAAAACACATTGAGTCCTGTTACCTGGGAGATAGACTCAGGTATTTAAAACACATTGAGGCCTGTTACCTGGGGATAGACTCAGTATTTAAAACACACTGAGTCCTGTTACCTGGGAGATAGACTCAGGTATTTAAAACACATTGAGGCCTGTTACCTGGGAGATAGACTCAGGTATTTAAAACACATTGAGGCCTGTTACCTGGGAGATAGACTCAGGTATTTAAAACACATTGAGGCCTGTTACCTGGGAGATAGACTCAGGTATTTAAAACACATTGAGGCCTGTTACCTGGGAGATAGACTCAGGTATTTAAAACACATTGAGTCCTGTTACCTGGGAGATAAGACTCAGGTATTTAAAACACATTGAGTCCTGTTACCTGGGAGATAAGACTCAGGTATTTAAAACACACTGAGGCCTGTTACCTGGGAGATAGACTCAGGTATTTAAAACACATTGAGGCCTGTTACCTGGGAGATGTTCAGGTATTTAAAACACATTGAGGCCTGTTACCTGGGAGATAGACTCAGGTATTTAAAACACACTGAGGCCTGTTACCTGGGAGATAGACTCAGGTATTTAAAACACATTGAGGCATGTTACCTGGGAGATAGACTCAGGTATTTAAAACACATTGAGGCCTGTTACCTGGGAGATAGACTCAGGTATTTAAAACACATTGAGGCATGTTACCTGGGAGATAGACTCAGGTATTTAAAACACATTGAGTCCTGTTACCTGGGAGATAGACTCAGGTATTTAAAACACATTGAGGCCTGTTACCTGGGCGATAGACTCAGGTATTTAAAACACACTGAGGCTTGTTACTGGGAGATAGACTCAGGTATTTAAAACACATTGAGTCCTGTTACCTGGGAGATAGACTCAGGTATTTAAAACACATTGAGTCCTGTTACTGGTTCTTCCTGGAAGATAGACTCAGGTATTTAAAACACATTGAGTCCTGTTACCTGGGAGATAGACTCAGGTATTTAAAACACATTGAGTCCTGTTACCTGGGAGATAGACTCAGGTATTTAAAACACATTGAGTCCTGTTACCTGGGAGATAGACTCAGGTATTTAAAACACATTGAGTCCTGTTACCTGGGAGATAGACTCAGGTATTTAAAACACATTGAGTCCTGTTACCTGGGAGATAGACTCAGGTATTTAAAACATTGAGTCCTGTTACCTGGGAGATAGACTCAGGTATTTAAAACACATTGAGGCCTGTTACCTGGGAGATAGACTCCAGGTATTTAAAACACATTGAGTCCTGTTACCTGGGAGATAGACTCAGGTATTTAAAACACATTGAGGCCTGTTACCTGGGCTAGACTCAGGGGTATTTAAAACACACTGAGTCCTGTTACCTGGGAGATAGACTCAGGTATTTAAAACACATTGAGGCCTGTTACCTGGGAGATAGACTCAGGTATTTAAAACACATTGAGGCCTGTTACCTGGGAGATAGACTCAGGTATTTAAAACACATTGAGGCCTGTTACCTGGGAGATAGACTCAGGTATTTAAAACACATTGAGGCCTGTTACCTGGGAGATAGACTCAGGTATTTAAAACACATTGAGTCCTGTTACCTGGGAGATAAGACTCAGGTATTTAAAACACATGGTCTTGTTACCTGGGAGATAAGACTCAGGTATTTAAAGCCACTGAGGCCTTTTACCTGGGAGATAGACTCAGGTATTTAAAACACATTGAGGCCTGTTACCTGGGAGATAGGCTCAGGTATTTAAAACACATTGAGGCCTGTTACCTGGGAGATAGACTCAGGTATTTAAAACACACTGAGGCCTGTTACCTGGGAGATAGACTCAGGTATTTAAAACACATTGAGGCATGTTACCTGGGAGATAGACTCAGGTATTTAAAACACATTGAGGCCTGTTACCTGGGAGATAGACTCAGGTATTTAAAACACATTGAGGCCTGTTACCTGGGAGATAGACTCAGGTGTTTAAAACACATTGAGTCCTGTTACCTGGGAGATAGACTCAATGTAGTTTAAAACACATTGAGGCCTGTTACCTGGGCAGATAGACTCAGGTATTTAAAACACACTGAGTCCTGTTACCTGGGAGATAGACTCAGGTATTTAAAACACATTGAGGCCTGTTACCTGGGAGATAGACTCAGGCGCCACATTGAGGCCTGTTACCTGGGAGATAGACTCAGGTATTTAAAACACATTGAGGCCTGTTACCTGGGAGATAGACTCAGGTATTTAAAACACATTGAGGCCTGTTACCTGGGAGATAGACTCAGGTATTTAAAAACATTGAGTCCTGTTACCTGGGAGATAAGACTCAGGTATTTAAAACACATTGAGTCCTGCTACCTGGGAGATAAGACTCAGGTATTTAAAACACACTGAGGCCTGTTACCTGGGAGATAGACTCAGGTATTTAAAACACATTGAGGCCTGTTACCTGGGAGATAGGCTCTGATTTAAAACACATTGAGGCCTGTTACCAGGGAGATAGACTCAGGTTTTAAAACAACTGGGCCTGTTATGGGAGATAGACTCAGGTATTTAAAACAGTCTTGAGGCATGTTACCTGGGAGATAGACTCAGGTATTTAAAACACATTGAGGCCTGTTACCTGGGAGATAGACTCAGGTTTTAAAACACATTGAGGCATGTTACCTGGGAGATAGACTCAGGTATTTAAAACACATTGAGTTGTTACCTGGGAGATCTGACCTTCAGACTATTTCTTCAACTGGCCCACTAGCCATAGTTCATGTTTTAATGGGTGATCTGACCTGGGAGATAGACTGTTTTCAACTGGCCCATTGAGGCCAAGTTCATGTTTTAGACTCAGGTATCTTAAAACACACTGAGGCTTGTTACCTGGGAGATAGACTCATGTATTTAAAACACACTGAGGCCTGTTACCTGGGAGATACCCTTACAGACTGATTAGATGGCCCACTAGCCCTTCATGTTTTAGTGAGGGATCTGACCAGACTGATTCTTTCCTGGCGTATTTAAAAGTTCAGTTTTAATGTAGCTCTCACATGCATCGACTATGTCCCCAATGGCCCACTCCCTATGTGCAGCTATGGGCCCTGGTCAAAAGCATTGCACTGAATGGGGATGTTCATGTTAATGGGGGATGTAACCCTTCAGACTGATTCTTCAACTGGCCCACTAGCCAAGTTCATGTTTTAATGGGGTATCTGACCTTCAGACTGATTCTTCAACTGGCCCACTAGCCAAGTTCATGTTTTAATGGGGGATCTGGCCTTCAGACTGATTCTTCAACTGGCCCACTAGCCAAGTTCATGTTTTAATGGGGGATCTGGCCTTCAGACTGATTCTTCAACTGGCCCACTAGCCAAGTTCATGTTTTAATGGGGTATCTGACCTTCAGACTGATTCTTCAACTGGCCCACTAGCCAAGTTCATGTTTTAATGGGGTATCTGACCTTCAGACTGATTCTTCAACTGGCCCACTAGCCAAGTTCATGTTTTAATGGGGAATCTGACCTTCAGACTGATTCTTCAACTGGCCCACTAGCCAAGTTCATGTTTTAATGGGGGATCTGACCTTCAGACTGATTCTTCAACTGGCCCACTAGCCAAGTTCATGTTTTAATGGGGAATCTGACCTTCAGACTGGTTCTTCAACTGGCCCACTAGCCAAGTTCATGTTTTAATGGGTGATCTGACCTTCAGACTGGTTCTTCAACTGGCCCACTAGCCATGTTCATGTTTTAATGGGGGATCTGTCCTTCAGACTGATTCTTCAACTGGCCCACTAGCCAAGTTCATGTTTTAATGGGTGATCTGGCCTTCAGACTGATTCTTCAACTGGCCCACTAGCCAAGTTCATGTTTTAATGGGTGATCTGACCTTCAGACTGATTCTTCAACTGGCCCACTAGCCATGTTCATGTTTTAATGGGTGATCTGACCTTCAGACTGATTCTTCAACTGGCCCACTAGCCATGTTTTAATGGGTGATCTGACCTTCAGACTAATTCTTCAACTGGCCCACTAGCCAAGTTCATGTTTTAATGGGTGATCTGACCTTCAGACTGATTCTTCAACTGGCCCACTAGCCATGTTCATGTTTTAATGGGGGATCTGACCTTCAGACTGAATAATGTGTTTGTTAGACAATACATTAATTACAGAAACTCTAACTTCCCATT